>NW_027176483.1:22774217-22821717 GCF_023349555.1 Cebidichthys violaceus | reverse complement strand
TGACCCATAATCTAATACATCTTTGATTTATAACTGTTCATTTTGTAGTAAATGTGATGTGTGTGTGTGTGTGTGTGTGTGTGTGTGTGTGAGAGAGAGAGAAAACCTGCAGTCTTGTAACTTAGTCTGAAAAATAAAACTTCTAAAACTTTCCATGAAATTTGTCTGTTTGAGTTTATAGAGGAAGATGTTAGAGGAATCAGGCACGACCTTTTATCATTAAGGACTACTATAATACTCTATTATATATTCATATTTATGTAACTAAGCAGGCGCGCTAGTATGGATGGAAATGATTTGGCAGACAATGCTGAAACGCCGTGTGGACGGAGATAGTTTTTGTTCTAAAGTGAAACGTGTCAGGGTGGATGTAGCCTCAGTCTACAGCATGCTCACTCTGCTGGAGGGTGGACAAGGAACAGGCTTTATCCATCCTTAAAAGTATGATGGCCGACATCAAAGCAGCCCTTGTGGGGAAGTGCAGGCTTGCTGAAGGGAGCCTGAAGACTCAGGAGTAGGTCCTGGAGGCTCTGCGGCGCGACCCCTTAGAACCCCTTGAGTCGGGAGATGTAAGCCCTAACAGCCCACGAGGGCTTAGTAGGTTTAGGCCAGATGATGGGGGAGTAGTGCTGAGTCCCCACCTTCCTTTCTCCCCAAGGTTCTCTTAGATCCACAGATGATTTAGCTCTATCCTTTCCTTTGCCTGTGAGGGGATGGAGAACGGGGGGGGGGGGACCACTGTCACAGAACCACAGAAGAGACCACTGTCAAAGGGTCTACTATCTGTGATGCAAACAGTGATGGCTGAGAATAGGGCTCTACAGCAGCCCATTACTGAGGCAAGACTGCCCGCCAAGCACTTTAGGCACAACTATTTCTTAACCAAAATTGAGTCAGCAAATACTTTTGCATCTTAAAATAATGCATCATCCAAAGCTGTAGTCTGTATTCAGAGAGTGCAGTCACTATCAGCAGGGAGGAATGGAAGTAGGCTATTTCTTGAATGTTAAGTGTTTTTTTGTTTTGTTTTTTACTTCACCTGCAAACCTCTAGTCTAAAGCCTGAAGTCTCTCAACAACATTCTCACTTTAATGTAGCGGAGATAAACAGGCCATCTGTAACTGATCTCATTAAGAAGAACAACATGAAGGGAAGTGATGAAGGATGGAAAAGTAGATCCTAGCTAAATATTAGCTGAGGAAACATTGTAATTAGAATTGTAATGAATCATTGTAATGAATGCAAATGTTGGCCCACTTTTGATCTAAATCAAGCTAAATCACACACCTTAAATATTTTAATATTCTCACAGAACAGCACAAGAGAAAGAGTCACGGAGAAGCTGACATGTGACCCAAATGAAAAGGATCAAAGTGGACATGTAATCCACAAGTAGAACACGTTGAGAACAAAGAGACACCAAAGAGGAAGTGAAGAATCACTCAGTGTGTGAGTAGAGTGTGTGTGTGAGTAGAGTGTGTGTGTGAGTAGAGTGTGTGAGTAGAGTGTGTGAGTAGAGTGTGTGTGTGAGTAGAGTGTGTGTAGAGTGTGTGTGAATAAAGTGTGTGTGTGAGTAGAGTGTGTGAGTAGAGTGTGTGTGTGAGTAGAGTGTGTGTAGAGTGTGTGTGAATAAAGTGTGTGTGTGAGTAGAGTGTGTGAGTAGAGTGTGTGCAGTGTGTAGTGTGTGAGTAGAGTGTGTGTGTGTGTGTGTGTGTGTGTGTGTGTGTGTAGTGTATGTAGTGTGTGTGTAGTGTGTGTAGTGTGTGTGTGTGAGTAGAGAGTGTGTGTAGTGTGTGAGTAGTGTGTGAGTAGAGAGTGTGTAGTGTGTGTGTAGTGTGAGTAGAGTGTGTGTGTGTAGAGTTTGTGTGTAGTGTGTGTAGAGTGTGTAGAGTGTGTGTGTAGTGTGTGTAGAGTGTGTGTAGAGTGTGTGTGTAGTGTGTGTAGACTGTGTGTGTGTAGAGTGTGTGTGTAGTGTGTGTAGAGTGTGTAGTGTGTGTGTGTGTGTAGTGTGTGTGTAGTGTGTGTGTGTAGAGTGTGTGTAGTGTGAGTGTAGTGTGTGTGTAGTGTGTGTGTAGAGTGTGTGTAGAGTGTGTGTGTAGTGTGTGTGTGTAGTGTGTGTGTAGAGTGTGTGTAGAGTGTGTGTGTAGTGTGTGTGTAGAGTGTGTAGAGTGTGTGTGTAGTGTGTGTAGTGTGTGTGTGTAGTGTGTGTAGAGTGTGTGTGTGTAGTGTGTGTGTAGTGTGTGTAGTGTGTGTGTGTAGTGTGTGTGTAGAGTGTGTGTGTAGTGTGTGTGTAGTGTGTGTGTGTAGAGTGTGTGTAGTGTGTGTAGAGTGTGTGTGTAGTGTGGTGTGTAGTGTGTGTGTAGAGTGTGTGTGTAGTGTGTGTGTAGAGTGTGTGTGTAGTGTGTGTGTAGTGTGTTTGTAGTGTGTGTGTAGAGTGTGTGTAGAGTGTGTGTGTAGTGTGTGTGTAGTGTATGTGTAGAGTGTGTGTGTAGAGTGTGTGTAGAGTGTGTGTGTAGTGTGTGTGTAGAGTGTGTGTAGAGTGTGTGTGTAGTGTGTGTGTAGTGTATGTGTAGAGTGTGTGTGTAGAGTGTGTGTAGAGTGTGTGTGTAGAGTGTGTGTGTAGTGTGTGTGTAGAGTGTGTGTGTAGTGTGTGTGTAGTGTGTGTAGTGTGTGTGCAGTGTGTGTCTAGTGTGTGTAGAGTGTGTGTGTAGTGTGTGTGTAGTGTGTGTAGAGTGTGTGTAGAGTGTGTGTAGTGTGTGTAGAGTGTGTGTGTAGTGTGTGTGTAGTGTGTGTAGAGTGTGTGTGTAGAGTGTGTGTAGAGTGTGTGTAGTGTGTGTGTAGTGTGTGTAGTGTGTGTGTAGAGTGTGTAGTGTGTGTGTAGTGTGTGTGTAGTGTGTGTGTAGAGCGTGTGTAGTGTGTGTGTAGTGTGTGTGTAGAGTGTGTAGTGTGTGTGTAGAGTGTGTGTGTGTAGTGTGTGTGTAGTGTGTGTGTAGAGTGTGTGTGTGTAGTGTGTGTGTAGAGTGTGTGTAGAGTGTGTGTAGAGTGTGTAGTGTGTGTGTAGTGTGTGTGTGTAGAGTGTGTGTAGTGTGTGTGTAGAGTGTGTGTAGTGTGTGTGTAGTGTGTGTGTAGTGTGTGTGTAGTGTGTGTGTGTAGTGTGTGTGTAGAGTGTGTAGAGTGTGTGTGTAGTGTGTGTAGTGTGTGTGTGTAGTGTGTGTGTAGAGTGTGTGTAGAGTGTGTGTGTGTAGTGTGTGTGTAGTGTGTGTAGTGTGTGTGTAGAGTGTGTGTGTAGTGTGTGTGTAGTGTGTGTGTGTAGAGTGTGTGTAGTGTGTGTAGAGTGTGTGTGTAGTGTGGTGTGTAGTGTGTGTGTAGAGTGTGTGTGTAGTGTGTGTGTGTGTAGAGTGTGTGTGTAGTGTGTGTGTAGTGTGTTTGTAGTGTGTGTGTAGAGTGTGTGTAGAGTGTGTGTGTAGTGTGTGTGTAGTGTATGTGTAGAGTGTGTGTGTAGAGTGTGTGTAGAGTGTGTTTGTAGTGTGTGTGTAGAGTGTGTGTGTAGTGTGTGTGTAGTGTATGTGTAGAGTGTGTGTGTAGAGTGTGTGTAGAGTGTGTGTGTAGAGTGTGTGTAGAGTGTGTGTGTAGAGTGTGTGTAGAGTGTGTGTAGTGTGTGTGTAGTGTGTGTAGTGTGTGTGTAGAGTGTGTAGTGTGTGTGTAGTGTGTGTGTAGTGTGTGTGTAGAGCGTGTGTAGTGTGTGTGTAGTGTGTGTGTAGAGTGTGTAGTGTGTGTGTAGAGTGTGTGTGTGTAGTGTGTGTGTAGAGTGTGTGTGTGTAGTGTGTGTGTAGAGTGTGTGTAGAGTGTGTAGTGTGTGTGTAGAGTGTGTAGTGTGTGTGTAGTGTGTGTGTAGTGTGTGTGTAGTGTGTGTGTAGTGTGTGTGTAGTGTGTGTGTGTAGTGTGTGTGTAGTGTGTGTAGTGTGTGTGTAGAGTGTGTGTAGTGTGTGTGTAGTGTGTGTGTGTAGTGTGTGTGTAGTGTGTGTGTAGTGTGTGTGTAGTGTGTGTGTAGTGTGTGTAGTGTGTGTGTAGAGTGTGTGTAGTGTGTGTGTAGTGTGTGTGTAGTGTGTGTGTGTGTAGTGTGTGTGTAGAGTGTGTGTTGTGTGTGTGTAGTGTGTGTGTAGTGTGTGTGTAGTGTGTGTAGTGTGTGTGTAATGTGTGTGTAGTGTGTGTAGTGTGTGTGTAGTGTGTGTGTAGTGTGTGTAGTGTTCTCACACTGTAAACCAGCCCTGAGCTGCTATGTATGTTTAAAAACAGCCACATACTGTATGTGTACATGTGTATGTAAAGCTCTTTTAACTTATATAGTAGTGTGTGTAGAGTGTGTGTGTGTAGAGTGTGTGTGTAGTGTGTGTAGAGTGTGTAGTGTGTGTGTGTGTGTAGTGTGTGTGTAGTGTGTGTGTGTAGAGTGTGTGTAGTGTGAGTGTAGTGTGTGTGTAGTGTGTGTGTAGAGTGTGTGTAGAGTGTGTGTGTAGTGTGTGTGTGTAGTGTGTGTGTAGAGTGTGTGTAGAGTGTGTGTGTAGTGTGTGTGTAGAGTGTGTAGAGTGTGTGTGTAGTGTGTGTAGTGTGTGTGTGTAGTGTGTGTGTAGAGTGTGTGTAGAGTGTGTGTGTGTAGTGTGTGTGTAGTGTGTGTGTAGAGTGTGTGTGTAGTGTGTGTGTAGTGTGTGTGTGTGTAGTGTGTGTAGTGTGTGTAGAGTGTGTGTGTAGTGTGGTGTGTAGAGCGTGTGTAGTGTGTGTGTAGTGTGTGTGTAGAGTGTGTAGTGTGTGTGTAGAGTGTGTGTGTGTAGTGTGTGTGTAGTGTGTGTGTAGAGTGTGTGTGTGTAGTGTGTGTGTAGAGTGTGTGTAGAGTGTGTAGTGTGTGTGTAGTGTGTGTGTGTAGAGTGTGTGTAGTGTGTGTGTAGAGTGTGTGTAGTGTGTGTGTAGTGTGTGTGTAGTGTGTGTGTAGTGTGTGTGTGTGTAGTGTGTGTGTAGAGTGTGTAGAGTGTGTGTGTAGTGTGTGTAGTGTGTGTGTGTAGTGTGTGTGTAGAGTGTGTGTAGAGTGTGTGTGTGTAGTGTGTGTGTAGTGTGTGTAGTGTGTGTGTGTAGTGTGTGTGTAGAGTGTGTGTGTAGTGTGTGTGTAGTGTGTGTGTGTAGAGTGTGTGTAGTGTGTGTAGAGTGTGTGTGTAGTGTGGTGTGTAGTGTGTGTGTAGAGTGTGTGTGTAGTGTGTGTGTGTAGAGTGTGTGTGTAGTGTGTGTGTAGTGTGTTTGTAGTGTGTGTGTAGAGTGTGTGTAGAGTGTGTGTGTAGTGTGTGTGTAGTGTATGTGTAGAGTGTGTGTGTAGAGTGTGTGTAGAGTGTGTTTGTAGTGTGTGTGTAGAGTGTGTGTAGAGTGTGTGTGTAGTGTGTGTGTAGTGTATGTGTAGAGTGTGTAGTGTGTGTGTAGAGTGTGTAGTGTGTGTGTAGAGTGTGTGTAGTGTGTGTGTAGTGTGTGTGTAGTGTGTGTGTAGTGTGTGTGTAGTGTGTGTGTGTAGTGTGTGTGTAGTGTGTGTAGTGTGTGTGTAGAGTGTGTGTAGTGTGTGTGTAGTGTGTGTGTGTAGTGTGTGTGTAGTGTGTGTGTAGTGTGTGTGTAGTGTGTGTGTAGTGTGTGTAGTGTGTGTGTAGAGTGTGTGTAGTGTGTGTGTAGTGTGTGTGTGTTGTGTGTGTGTGTGTGTAGAGTGTGTGTAGTGTGTGTGTAGTGTGTGTGTGTAGTGTGTGTGTAGAGTGTGTGTTGTGTGTGTGTAGTGTGTGTGTAATGTGTGTGTAGTGTGTGTAGTGTGTGTGTAGTGTGTGTGTAGTGTGTGTAGTGTTCTCACACTGTAAACCAGCCCTGAGCTGCTATGTATGTTTAAAAACAGCCACATACTGTATGTGTACATGTGTATGTAAAGCTCTTTTAACTTATATAGTAGTGTGTGTAGAGTGTGTGTGTGTAGAGTGTGTGTGTAGTGTGTGTAGAGTGTGTAGTGTGTGTGTGTGTGTAGTGTGTGTGTAGTGTGTGTGTGTAGAGTGTGTGTAGTGTGAGTGTAGTGTGTGTGTAGTGTGTGTGTAGAGTGTGTGTAGAGTGTGTGTGTAGTGTGTGTGTGTAGTGTGTGTGTAGAGTGTGTGTAGAGTGTGTGTGTAGTGTGTGTGTAGAGTGTGTAGAGTGTGTGTGTAGTGTGTGTAGTGTGTGTGTGTAGTGTGTGTGTAGAGTGTGTGTAGAGTGTGTGTGTGTAGTGTGTGTGTAGTGTGTGTGTAGAGTGTGTGTGTAGTGTGTGTGTAGTGTGTGTGTGTAGAGTGTGTGTAGTGTGTGTAGAGTGTGTGTGTAGTGTGGTGTGTAGTGTGTGTGTAGAGTGTGTGTAGTGTGTGTGTAGAGTGTGTGTAGTGTGTGTGTAGTGTGTGTGTGTTGTGTGTGTGTGTGTGTAGAGTGTGTGTAGTGTGTGTGTGTAGTGTGTGTGTAGAGTGTGTGTTGTGTGTGTGTAGTGTGTGTGTAGTGTGTGTGTAGTGTGTGTAGTGTGTGTGTAATGTGTGTGTAGTGTGTGTAGTGTGTGTGTAGTGTGTGTGTAGTGTGTGTAGTGTTCTCACACTGTAAACCAGCCCTGAGCTGCTATGTATGTTTAAAAACAGCCACATACTGTATGTGTACATGTGTATGTAAAGCTCTTTTAACTTATATAGTAGTGTGTGTAGAGTGTGTGTGTGTAGAGTGTGTGTGTAGTGTGTGTAGAGTGTGTAGTGTGTGTGTGTGTGTAGTGTGTGTGTAGTGTGTGTGTGTAGAGTGTGTGTAGTGTGAGTGTAGTGTGTGTGTAGTGTGTGTGTAGAGTGTGTGTAGAGTGTGTGTAGTGTGTGTGTGTAGTGTGTGTGTAGAGTGTGTGTAGAGTGTGTGTGTAGTGTGTGTGTAGAGTGTGTAGAGTGTGTGTGTAGTGTGTGTAGTGTGTGTGTGTAGTGTGTGTGTAGAGTGTGTGTAGAGTGTGTGTGTGTAGTGTGTGTGTAGTGTGTGTGTAGAGTGTGTGTGTAGTGTGTGTGTAGTGTGTGTGTGTAGAGTGTGTGTAGTGTGTGTAGAGTGTGTGTGTAGTGTGGTGTGTAGTGTGTGTGTAGAGTGTGTAGAGTGTGTGTGTAGTGTGTGTAGTGTGTGTGTGTAGTGTGTGTGTAGAGTGTGTGTAGAGTGTGTGTGTGTAGTGTGTGTGTAGTGTGTGTGTAGAGTGTGTGTGTAGTGTGTGTGTAGTGTGTGTGTGTAGAGTGTGTGTAGTGTGTGTAGAGTGTGTGTGTAGTGTGGTGTGTAGTGTGTGTGTAGAGTGTGTAGAGTGTGTGTGTAGTGTGTGTAGTGTGTGTGTGTAGTGTGTGTGTAGAGTGTGTGTAGAGTGTGTGTGTGTAGTGTGTGTGTAGTGTGTGTAGTGTGTGTGTAGAGTGTGTGTGTAGTGTGTGTGTAGTGTGTGTGTGTAGAGTGTGTGTAGTGTGTGTAGAGTGTGTGTGTAGTGTGGTGTGTAGTGTGTGTGTAGAGTGTGTGTGTAGTGTGTGTGTGTAGAGTGTGTGTGTAATGTGTGTGTAGTGTGTTTGTAGTGTGTGTGTAGAGTGTGTGTAGAGTGTGTGTGTAGTGTGTGTGTAGTGTATGTGTAGAGTGTGTGTGTAGAGTGTGTGTAGAGTGTGTTTGTAGTGTGTGTGTAGAGTGTGTGTGTAGTGTGTGTGTAGTGTATGTGTAGAGTGTGTGTGTAGAGTGTGTGTAGAGTGTGTGTGTAGAGTGTGTGTAGAGTGTGTGTGTAGAGTGTGTGTAGAGTGTGTGTAGTGTGTGTGTAGTGTGTGTAGTGTGTGTGTAGAGTGTGTAGTGTGTGTGTAGTGTGTGTGTAGTGTGTGTGTAGAGCGTGTGTAGTGTGTGTGTAGTGTGTGTGTAGAGTGTGTAGTGTGTGTGTAGAGTGTGTGTGTGTAGTGTGTGTGTAGAGTGTGTGTGTGTAGTGTGTGTGTAGAGTGTGTGTAGAGTGTGTAGTGTGTGTGTAGAGTGTGTAGTGTGTGTGTAGTGTGTGTGTGTAGAGTGTGTGTAGTGTGTGTGTAGTGTGTGTGTAGTGTGTGTGTAGTGTGTGTGTGTAGTGTGTGTGTAGTGTGTGTAGTGTGTGTGTAGAGTGTGTGTAGTGTGTGTGTAGTGTGTGTGTGTAGTGTGTGTGTAGTGTGTGTGTAGTGTGTGTGTAGTGTGTGTGTAGTGTGTGTAGTGTGTGTGTAGAGTGTGTGTAGTGTGTGTGTAGTGTGTGTGTGTTGTGTGTGTGTGTGTGTAGAGTGTGTGTAGTGTGTGTGTAGTGTGTGTGTAGTGTGTGTGTGTAGTGTGTGTGTAGAGTGTGTGTTGTGTGTGTGTAGTGTGTGTGTAGTGTGTGTGTAGTGTGTGTAGTGTGTGTGTAATGTGTGTGTAGTGTGTGTAGTGTGTGTGTAGTGTGTGTGTAGTGTGTGTAGTGTTCTCACACTGTAAACCAGCCCTGAGCTGCTATGTATGTTTAAAAACAGCCACATACTGTATGTGTACATGTGTATGTAAAGCTCTTTTAACTTATATAGTAGTGTGTGTAGAGTGTGTGTGTGTAGAGTGTGTGTGTAGTGTGTGTAGAGTGTGTAGTGTGTGTGTGTGTGTAGTGTGTGTGTAGTGTGTGTGTGTAGAGTGTGTGTAGTGTGAGTGTAGTGTGTGTGTAGTGTGTGTGTAGAGTGTGTGTAGAGTGTGTGTGTAGTGTGTGTGTGTAGTGTGTGTGTAGAGTGTGTGTAGAGTGTGTGTGTAGTGTGTGTGTAGAGTGTGTAGAGTGTGTGTGTAGTGTGTGTAGTGTGTGTGTGTAGTGTGTGTGTAGAGTGTGTGTAGAGTGTGTGTGTGTAGTGTGTGTGTGTAGTGTGTGTGTAGAGTGTGTGTGTAGTGTGTGTGTAGTGTGTGTGTGTGTAGTGTGTGTAGTGTGTGTAGAGTGTGTGTGTAGTGTGGTGTGTAGAGCGTGTGTAGTGTGTGTGTAGTGTGTGTGTAGAGTGTGTAGTGTGTGTGTAGAGTGTGTGTGTGTAGTGTGTGTGTAGTGTGTGTGTAGAGTGTGTGTGTGTAGTGTGTGTGTAGAGTGTGTGTAGAGTGTGTAGTGTGTGTGTAGTGTGTGTGTGTAGAGTGTGTGTAGTGTGTGTGTAGAGTGTGTGTAGTGTGTGTGTAGTGTGTGTGTAGTGTGTGTGTAGTGTGTGTGTGTAGTGTGTGTGTAGAGTGTGTAGAGTGTGTGTGTAGTGTGTGTAGTGTGTGTGTGTAGTGTGTGTGTAGAGTGTGTGTAGAGTGTGTGTGTGTAGTGTGTGTGTAGTGTGTGTAGTGTGTGTGTAGAGTGTGTGTGTAGTGTGTGTGTAGTGTGTGTGTGTAGAGTGTGTGTAGTGTGTGTAGAGTGTGTGTGTAGTGTGGTGTGTAGTGTGTGTGTAGAGTGTGTGTGTAGTGTGTGTGTGTAGAGTGTGTGTGTAGTGTGTGTGTAGTGTGTTTGTAGTGTGTGTGTAGAGTGTGTGTAGAGTGTGTGTGTAGTGTGTGTGTAGTGTATGTGTAGAGTGTGTGTGTAGAGTGTGTGTAGAGTGTGTTTGTAGTGTGTGTGTAGAGTGTGTGTAGAGTGTGTGTGTAGTGTGTGTGTAGTGTATGTGTAGAGTGTGTGTGTAGAGTGTGTGTAGAGTGTGTGTGTAGAGTGTGTGTGTAGTGTGTGTGTAGAGTGTGTGTGTAGTGTGTGTGTAGTGTGTGTAGTGTGTGTGCAGTGTGTGTCTAGTGTGTGTAGAGTGTGTGTGTAGTGTGTGTGTAGTGTGTGTAGAGTGTGTGTAGAGTGTGTGTAGTGTGTGTAGAGTGTGTGTGTAGTGTGTGTGTAGTGTGTGTAGAGTGTGTGTGTAGAGTGTGTGTAGAGTGTGTGTAGTGTGTGTGTGTAGTGTGTGTGTGTAGTGTGTGTGTAGAGTGTGTGTAGAGTGTGTGTGTAGTGTGTGTGTAGAGTGTGTAGAGTGTGTGTGTAGTGTGTGTAGTGTGTGTGTGTAGTGTGTGTGTAGAGTGTGTGTAGAGTGTGTGTGTGTAGTGTGTGTGTAGTGTGTGTGTAGAGTGTGTGTGTAGTGTGTGTGTAGTGTGTGTGTGTGTAGTGTGTGTAGTGTGTGTAGAGTGTGTGTGTAGTGTGGTGTGTAGAGCGTGTGTAGTGTGTGTGTAGTGTGTGTGTAGAGTGTGTAGTGTGTGTGTAGAGTGTGTGTGTGTAGTGTGTGTGTAGTGTGTGTGTAGAGTGTGTGTGTGTAGTGTGTGTGTAGAGTGTGTGTAGAGTGTGTAGTGTGTGTGTAGTGTGTGTGTGTAGAGTGTGTGTAGTGTGTGTGTAGAGTGTGTGTAGTGTGTGTGTAGTGTGTGTGTAGTGTGTGTGTAGTGTGTGTGTGTAGTGTGTGTGTAGAGTGTGTAGAGTGTGTGTGTAGTGTGTGTAGTGTGTGTGTGTAGTGTGTGTGTAGAGTGTGTGTAGAGTGTGTGTGTGTAGTGTGTGTGTAGTGTGTGTAGTGTGTGTGTGTAGTGTGTGTGTAGAGTGTGTGTGTAGTGTGTGTGTAGTGTGTGTGTGTAGAGTGTGTGTAGTGTGTGTAGAGTGTGTGTGTAGTGTGGTGTGTAGTGTGTGTGTAGAGTGTGTGTGTAGTGTGTGTGTGTAGAGTGTGTGTGTAGTGTGTGTGTAGTGTGTTTGTAGTGTGTGTGTAGAGTGTGTGTAGAGTGTGTGTGTAGTGTGTGTGTAGTGTATGTGTAGAGTGTGTGTGTAGAGTGTGTGTAGAGTGTGTTTGTAGTGTGTGTGTAGAGTGTGTGTAGAGTGTGTGTGTAGTGTGTGTGTAGTGTATGTGTAGAGTGTGTGTGTAGAGTGTGTGTAGAGTGTGTGTGTAGAGTGTGTGTGTAGTGTGTGTGTAGAGTGTGTGTGTAGTGTGTGTGTAGTGTGTGTAGTGTGTGTGCAGTGTGTGTCTAGTGTGTGTAGAGTGTGTGTGTAGTGTGTGTGTAGTGTGTGTAGAGTGTGTGTAGAGTGTGTGTAGTGTGTGTAGAGTGTGTGTGTAGTGTGTGTGTAGTGTGTGTAGAGTGTGTGTGTAGAGTGTGTGTAGAGTGTGTGTAGTGTGTGTGTAGTGTGTGTAGTGTGTGTGTAGAGTGTGTAGTGTGTGTGTAGTGTGTGTGTAGTGTGTGTGTAGAGCGTGTGTAGTGTGTGTAGTGTGTGTGTAGAGTGTGTAGTGTGTGTGTAGAGTGTGTGTGTGTAGTGTGTGTGTAGTGTGTGTGTAGAGTGTGTGTGTGTAGTGTGTGTGTAGAGTGTGTGTAGAGTGTGTAGTGTGTGTGTAGAGTGTGTAGTGTGTGTGTAGAGTGTGTGTAGTGTGTGTGTAGTGTGTGTGTAGTGTGTGTGTAGTGTGTGTGTGTAGTGTGTGTGTAGTGTGTGTAGTGTGTGTGTAGAGTGTGTGTAGTGTGTGTGTAGTGTGTGTGTGTAGTGTGTGTGTAGTGTGTGTGTAGTGTGTGTGTAGTGTGTGTAGTGTGTGTGTAGAGTGTGTGTAGTGTGTGTGTAGTGTGTGTGTGTTGTGTGTGTGTGTGTGTAGAGTGTGTGTAGTGTGTGTGTAGTGTGTGTGTGTAGTGTGTGTGTAGAGTGTGTGTTGTGTGTGTGTAGTGTGTGTGTAGTGTGTGTGTAGTGTGTGTAGTGTGTGTGTAATGTGTGTGTAGTGTGTGTAGTGTGTGTGTAGTGTGTGTGTAGTGTGTGTAGTGTTCTCACACTGTAAACCAGCCCTGAGCTGCTATGTATGTTTAAAAACAGCCACATACTGTATGTGTACATGTGTATGTAAAGCTCTTTTAACTTATATAGTAGTGTGTGTAGAGTGTGTGTGTGTAGAGTGTGTGTGTAGTGTGTGTAGAGTGTGTAGTGTGTGTGTGTGTGTAGTGTGTGTGTAGTGTGTGTGTGTAGAGTGTGTGTAGTGTGAGTGTAGTGTGTGTGTAGTGTGTGTGTAGAGTGTGTGTAGAGTGTGTGTGTAGTGTGTGTGTGTAGTGTGTGTGTAGAGTGTGTGTAGAGTGTGTGTGTAGTGTGTGTGTAGAGTGTGTAGAGTGTGTGTGTAGTGTGTGTAGTGTGTGTGTGTAGTGTGTGTGTAGAGTGTGTGTAGAGTGTGTGTGTGTAGTGTGTGTGTAGTGTGTGTGTAGAGTGTGTGTGTAGTGTGTGTGTAGTGTGTGTGTGTAGAGTGTGTGTAGTGTGTGTAGAGTGTGTGTGTAGTGTGGTGTGTAGTGTGTGTGTAGAGTGTGTGTAGTGTGTGTGTAGAGTGTGTGTAGTGTGTGTGTAGTGTGTGTGTGTTGTGTGTGTGTGTGTGTAGAGTGTGTGTAGTGTGTGTGTAGTGTGTGTGTGTAGTGTGTGTGTAGAGTGTGTGTTGTGTGTGTGTAGTGTGTGTGTAGTGTGTGTGTAGTGTGTGTAGTGTGTGTGTAATGTGTGTGTAGTGTGTGTAGTGTGTGTGTAGTGTGTGTGTAGTGTGTGTAGTGTTCTCACACTGTAAACCAGCCCTGAGCTGCTATGTATGTTTAAAAACAGCCACATACTGTATGTGTACATGTGTATGTAAAGCTCTTTTAACTTATATAGTAGTGTGTGTAGAGTGTGTGTGTGTAGAGTGTGTGTGTAGTGTGTGTAGAGTGTGTAGTGTGTGTGTGTGTGTAGTGTGTGTGTAGTGTGTGTGTGTAGAGTGTGTGTAGTGTGAGTGTAGTGTGTGTGTAGTGTGTGTGTAGAGTGTGTGTAGAGTGTGTGTGTAGTGTGTGTGTGTAGTGTGTGTGTAGAGTGTGTGTAGAGTGTGTGTGTAGTGTGTGTGTAGAGTGTGTAGAGTGTGTGTGTAGTGTGTGTAGTGTGTGTGTGTAGTGTGTGTGTAGAGTGTGTGTAGAGTGTGTGTGTGTAGTGTGTGTGTAGTGTGTGTGTAGAGTGTGTGTGTAGTGTGTGTGTAGTGTGTGTGTGTAGAGTGTGTGTAGTGTGTGTAGAGTGTGTGTGTAGTGTGGTGTGTAGTGTGTGTGTAGAGTGTGTGTAGTGTGTGTGTAGAGTGTGTGTGTAGTGTGTGTGTAGTGTGTTTGTAGTGTGTGTGTAGAGTGTGTGTAGAGTGTGTGTGTAGTGTATGTGTAGAGTGTGTGTGTAGAGTGTGTGTAGAGTGTGTTTGTAGTGTGTGTGTAGAGTGTGTGTAGAGTGTGTGTGTAGTGTGTGTGTAGTGTATGTGTAGAGTGTGTGTGTAGAGTGTGTGTAGAGTGTGTGTGTAGAGTGTGTGTGTAGTGTGTGTGTAGAGTGTGTGTGTAGTGTGTGTGTAGTGTGTGTAGTGTGTGTGCAGTGTGTGTCTAGTGTGTGTAGAGTGTGTGTGTAGTGTGTGTGTAGTGTGTGTAGAGTGTGTGTAGAGTGTGTGTAGTGTGTGTAGAGTGTGTGTGTAGTGTGTGTGTAGTGTGTGTAGAGTGTGTGTGTAGAGTGTGTGTAGAGTGTGTGTAGTGTGTGTGTAGTGTGTGTAGTGTGTGTGTAGAGTGTGTAGTGTGTGTGTAGTGTGTGTGTAGTGTGTGTGTAGAGCGTGTGTAGTGTGTGTGTAGTGTGTGTGTAGAGTGTGTAGTGTGTGTGTAGAGTGTGTGTGTGTAGTGTGTGTGTAGTGTGTGTGTAGAGTGTGTGTGTGTAGTGTGTGTGTAGAGTGTGTGTAGAGTGTGTAGTGTGTGTGTAGTGTGTGTGTGTAGAGTGTGTGTAGTGTGTGTGTAGTGTGTGTGTAGTGTGTGTGTAGTGTGTGTGTGTAGTGTGTGTGTAGTGTGTGTAGTGTGTGTGTAGAGTGTGTGTAGTGTGTGTGTAGTGTGTGTGTGTAGTGTGTGTGTAGTGTGTGTGTGTAGTGTGTGTGTAGTGTGTGTGTAGTGTGTGTAGTGTGTGTGTAGAGTGTGTGTAGTGTGTGTGTAGTGTGTGTGTGTTGTGTGTGTGTGTGTGTAGAGTGTGTGTAGTGTGTGTGTAGTGTGTGTGTAGTGTGTGTGTGTAGTGTGTGTGTAGAGTGTGTGTTGTGTGTGTGTAGTGTGTGTAGTGTGTGTGTAGTGTGTGTGTAATGTGTGTGTAGTGTGTGTAGTGTGTGTGTAGTGTGTGTGTAGTGTGTGTAGTGTTCTCACACTGTAAACCAGCCCTGAGCTGCTATGTATGTTTAAAAACAGCCACATACTGTATGTGTACATGTGTATGTAAAGCTCTTTTAACTTATATAACTAGTGGTAATAATCATTAGTAACTAGTTAGAAATTCAACTAGTTAATAGTTGACATATCCATAGTTGAATTGTGACTAGTTACAATTCTGATTAAATATCTCTACAGTTAATCTCTCACTAGTCAACATGTTCATTCTTGATGTGAACAATTTCATTCATTAATAGTGGAAATGTTTATTTTCTTTAACCTAATTACAAATAGTCAACTTTACCATTGACCCTTACTCAAACTCACATATCTTGAATTAACATTTTTAAATGTGATAAAGTAATGTCCACTCGTCAGCCCAGCTGACTAGACGTTTGAAGGGCTTCCCATGTGCTGAGTGGGACTTTCTGTGATTGAGCATCTCCACTAATGAGAGCGATTAGACCTGCGTCTGTCCATAGACTGTAGCTCCGCTCCCCACAGACGGCTCAATGCTGACTCCTCTCCTGAAGCCTCTAATAGGAGGATCTGTTAGACGAGAGACATGTCTCATGAAGGACGGACACGTTAACAAGCTGGGACAGAAGAAAGCCTGTGAACTGGACCAGTTATCTGGTGTCCACCTTCAGCAGATGAGACACAGCTGTGCTGTTTACTCTCAAAGGCCACATGACGTAGTTCAGACCAAAGGTGTTCACTGTCAATGTACAGCAGTTTCATGTAAAACAAGACACCACCGTCAGAAACATGTGCATCTACAGAGAGAGAGGGTTCTCTTCCACCGAGTCCTTTTTATAAAAGTATAAAGTACATAAGTATGTATTTAAAGTCATAATTTATTAAATTATCATTGCAAATCCTTTTTCAACCGCTGATCCTCTGCTTGATGGACTGAGCCACAGTCGCTCAAATGCTGGGATGTAAACATGGACAGTAAGGAGAGGAAGTAGTCATTGTGACATCACTGCTTTGTGGACATTTTGAAGCTCTGAGTTTGGAGATTTGGCCGTTGCCATCTTGGACTTTTGCGGAGGATTGATGTAGAGACGCTGTCTATGGCTCTGGTAGTGACCTGTCAATCACAGTAAGCCCCGCCCTAAATCATCCCCTCTTTATGGTCTGTTTGACTCTAAATGGAGCATAATGTACTAAATGAACATCATGCTGTATTGAAGAAGACTGTAAACTAGAGATTGAGACCATAAACTCATGTTTACAATGTTTACTGAGGGAATAAATCAAGAGAGAAGTAGAAGACGTACGGTCAAAAATGTATATGAACATTATTTAATACAATGACTTATTTCTGATGTTCTTCGTTGTTTTTGTTCCTATCGTCATATAATATGTATGTTGATGTTGTCCAATGTCAAGTCTCTATTTGATCAAGTGACAATACGATATATGGTGTTTAGTTAATGAGTGAATCAAGGCCGCCGAGCTGAGCCCAGCGAGCAGTCAGGTCCTTCAAACACAAAGGCAGCAGGAAGAAGAGACGGAGAAAAGAGAGCAGGAGGAGACGGTGGAAAAGCTCCGCAAATGAGATTACTTTAGCTTTTTTTAACAAGCCCACGATGTGTATGCTTCATAACTAGTACCTAGTGTCTACACTACCTTATGCCACTATCCTCACGCTGCTGAGCTACAACGGCCGTGAACATGGCGGTACCCTCCTGGTGAGCTATCAGTGGTGTTACACAGGCTCATCAATGGTGTTTCCCTCAGCCATCTGCTCAGGTGGAGAGAAGACAACACAAACACAAACACAAACACAAACACACAGCAGCAGCAGCAGCAGCAGCAAGTCGTCTCTGTACATAATGAAGAGGTTCATCCTGCTGAGTGGAGCAGAACGAGGAGAGTTGAAGAGAGAGAGCAGACATCGAGGTGAACTCCAGAACAGCTGTTATTTATAGCGACACATAACAAACTGCCTATAGGAGGAAACAGGGAGCTCATTTCGGTATCGTACAGCGATCAGATTTGTCACGTAGGCTTACAGGTGGATTACTTCAGCGCCATGTCAACCGTTTCCATATTCTCTGTTTTATACCACCTTTTAATGAGCCGTAAAATAAACCGCCAGGCTCTCCTACATTCTATTGCTCGTGGGGCTTTGTGCATTATTTCTCTCTGTGAAAGAAAAAGCTTTTGCTGGAAATGAATACCTCGGAGACAGATTTTGTAAATACGTCAGATGGCATTTGAACCCACACAGAGATTGTGAGTTTTTCTTTCCGACTGATGAACAGACACGGACAAACTCTTTCTCACAAATCAATTTTGTCAAAGGTTAAAGTTTTAGAAAGGTTAGTAATTGGGTTTCTCTGACAAGCACATGCACCTTCTTTGTGTCAAGCGTTTTTTCAGTCTGGTAATTGGTTTGCGTTTTCTTTGCATCAAACTGAATCCCCGGTGAAATAGCTCTATTTTAAGTCATTAACACACTTCCAACTTTTCCCCAAAAGATACATCCGTGTCTTAAAGTAGGACACGTCTCTTTTGGTGAAAAGCTTTTCCTCTTTCCATGTAGCAGGGCTGTGTTTGATCTTTGAATCTTTTAAACTCACTACTACTAGGTACTGTATGTCTTTCTCAACCTCTCACACATTAAATTCTGCTACAAGAGCGCAGCTTGTTCATTTCTGCCTGAACTTACTTACGAGTTCACATCCAGGCTGCAACCTTCTGTTCTGAAAAGTGACGGAATGCGGAAGTGCCTGAAACAGGCCAGCAGCCTGCCCCCTCCCCCCCCAACCAAAGCAGGATATAGGGGTTTACACCAATATCACTATCAATACTTTTTCATATCATCGGTTTATAGCACCACTAAAACTAGAGAGAGATGCATTGTACGTTGATCAGGCCATATTGGGCTTCATTGATCTTCCCCATTAAGATGGCGTCTTGCTATGTTGGCATGTTATGTGCTGCTCCCCCTTCATTGTTTGATTACGTGTATTTTTTATTTTGTTGTTGTTGCACAACAGACATTAATGTCCAGACATTACTGGACATAAGACTGGATGTTCCCAGCAGCTGGAAGCCGCAGCTTTTACTGAGAGAGATCGCCTACAACGTCTGAGGCCATTACTCCTGTACAACCACGGAGCAGTGGTCTGTTCCTGATGCTGACTGATGCTGGTGTGTCCTTTGACTCCTAAAACCCACCACCAGGTCTTTTGTCTGTCTTATATTGAGTTGCATGTGATTCAATTGACACTACTCCACAAAACTGTCACCACACTCCAGCACTCAGCCTCCTGTCCCTGCTGATACAGACCACAGTGGTCATCTGAGGACGTGTACAGGTGGCAGCGCTGTGATCACTATCTGAAGTAGGACCGTTCCCTGAGGCGTCCTCGTGCTGCTCACTATTTTGTTGGACAAGTTGCTCTGCAGCCTCACATATTGTGGCTGACCTGTGAGGTAGTTGGCGATCCAGGCCACTGGTGGAGCACCCACATTCATATCCAGTAGTGTATTCCTTTGAATGCGTTAAAAGCAATGGAAAAGTCAAAGAACACACTCCCACAGTGCCGCCTCTCTCTTCCTGGTGAGTTAAAGCTCTCTGCAGCAGAGAGACGATAGCTTCCACTCCAATGTGGGGCTGGTCGGCAAACCAGCAGAAGGTCCAGCGATGGCTCGAGTAATGAACAGGACCAGCCTCTCCAGTGACGGACGTCAGGCTCAGGCCATATCGGATTTAACTTACTGGCTTCATCAAGGTCTCATTCCTACCCCCAATCAGTCATTTGTCCTTGGACAGTGATGATTCTCACTCCACACCTCATGAGTCTCCTCTCAAGCTTCCTACTGTGACACTCCTTGCCCTCTGGGGTATTGAGGTGCTGGAGTTTCCTGATCATCTTGGCTCACTTGGTGACTGTGGCTCAGAAGTTAGAGCGAGTCGGCCCTCAATCAAAAGATCGGCGGTTCGATTCCCCGGCTCCTGTAGTTACTGTTGATGTGTCCTTGGGCAAGACACTTAAAAGTTTCCAGCTTTCAGATAATGTATCCCAATTCTATGGCATCTACTGTTGACCTGCTCTTTCCCCCTTAAACAACAACACACACACACCTGTTACGATTCATGCTTATTATAGGCATTATTGTGCAGTTGACAGTGAAACAGGAACTAGTTCAACTCACTCATTTTGATGCTAAGCCCAGTTTCTTTTACCAATGACCGATTCCATTGCTGCTGAGAAGGATCTCTGTCTCTTTCTGTCTGTTTGAACCATTAGACAGCGTTTTCTTTAAACACATTTTAAAATTTTCATTTTAAAACTGTGCTGCCAAAATACATCAATACCTCAAATGCCCAACCAGAGGTAATAAGCCCATGATTGAGATAGTCAACCTGTCTGTCCCACGACCTCACTCTGGGTTATCCCATCATCTTTCAGTGCTCTCGCTCCTACAAGCAGAGAGTGGACTGGTGGCCACTGTGAGGACAGTACAGTCTTCTGTGGTTCCCGTAGTGCCCCCCTCCATGGTTAGCATAGGTTAGTGAAGTTGGGATCAGACTGAGCAACAACTGGTAAGGGTTAAGGTTTGGTCCTGATTGAGGCTAACTGACTTCAACACGACATCTGTATGTAGACACAAGATGAAGAAGAAGCTCAAAGGTTTGTGGTGTGAGATCGCTGACAACTGAAATGGAGAAAGAAGTGATTGAAATGTGGCAATATGAATGAATGCCTCTTTAATGAATCACAGACCTAACACGTTCTGGACCTTTTTCAGTCCAAAGTGCACTGCATATGAACGCTGCCATCTTCTGGTTGCCCTTTTGATGCAAGAACCACCAACAACTGGCATTCTCCACCATCAGAGCTCACCTGGTTACTGACCGGTCCTGATTGGTCTAGTTTATGGATTGGGTCCTAAGGTTAATGCTGCACAAGTTGTTGGAAACAACCTTTATGTGAGTCTTCAGGTTTGTCCCAAGCTCCAACGAGGCACGAGTTTGATAACTGTCGTCATTTACTACACATGTAAAGAAGTGCTTAACTGAACGCTTGCCAAAGAAGTCCTTCACTCATGTTGTTACTGTTATGTCTCTATTTCTCCCTCATCCTCATCCTCATCCTCATCCTCACCTGTCAGGTGGCTGAAAAGGAAATTGAGGAACATTATGCATCAGTGACATTCAACACTTTATATTAGTTATTCAAAGCCACATTCATCCATCCTGTTGGACACACACACACACACACACACACACACACACACACACACACACACAGAAATGGAGTGATTCTGTGCAGGAAGCAGAGGACCCAGAGATAATCTAAAGGATTGGACGAATCAGGAAAACAGGATCAGAATGGGGAATAAGAGGGACTGTGGGGAATAACTTTACAAAAGATCCTCCATGAATAGAGAATGAAAGTGATAAAGGGATGATAGAAGACCAGAGGAATATCTGAGTCTTTGATGCCAGCTATGAAACGGATCCTGCTGCTTCTTCGCTCTGCGTCTTCAGGCTGCTTATCACCGATGTTTCACACAACTCTCAAACATGGCGTCTTTTCGGCATTCACCGATGCAATAAACCAGCTTTGGTAGTGGAAATCGGTTTGGTCATCTATTTTACCATGTGTCAGTTTGAGCAGGGTTAGTCACTGAGGCTGGACATGTCATTTGGCCAATGCAAAGAGAGCTCATGGATGCATGATGTGTACGAGGACATCCCTTAATAGCAAAGATTATGGCTCTATCTGTTCTATACTAACATCCTCTAATCCCTCTATAATTACTGCAGAAGGTACAGGATAATAACTTCCATTTCATTAAATGTGCAGCATAATATATGTAATCTCCTGTCTATAAAGTGATTAGTTCCCCTGGCTGATCCTATACTGTGCAATGAGATTCTGCTGATATCTTGAATTATCCTCGTAAAGCCCCCACATAGCCCTGTTTTCTGAAGAAATGTTACACTGCACTGGGTAAATGATGTCTTCCTCCACAAACAAGCTGATAAATGATCTGTTCATTTGCTCTGTCTTTAACATCTGATTTAAATATCTGCTCACTACTAACTGGATAAGCACATGCTTGGCTTTCAACTGGTGACTTTTAGGACACGGCCCGTCAGATTTGAACAAATTAGTGTCATACAGGCCATATGAATGACACTGCATCATTCTTTGTCCCTACAGGCGGGAGTAAAACGGGCCCACGGGCCCCACTCTGGGCCCTCTGCTCTGCCACATGCTGAACACTCTCACCTGCTGTATGTCTGTCCTAACCACCACATTCACAGTGTGAAGTGTCTCAGGTTAAAGCACTCACACTAAACCCATGCTGATTTATTGTGTTTCAATAAATAAAGACAATGAGGGAGATAATAATAACTCCGTTTCTTCATCAGCACCTGCTGATTATGTTGAGTCCAGGAAAGAGGAAATATGAAACAGCTGTTTCAGCAGCTGTGCTGTATTGCTGAGGATGACCCAGATAGAGAGTTGGATGTTTCCGCTCAAATCTATTAACTTTAGCCACTGAAGGCCAGGCTCGGAGTGTCCTCAGGAAGCTCTTTTAGATGCCGGCTGGTATGTAGTGGAATCTAGTTATGATTATGCAAGCTTCTTTATGGCAACCAGAATATAATGCACACAGTCAAATGTGAATTCTTAATTTAGTCAAGTAACAGAGCATTTCAAAGCTGTGAACAGTGGGAACATGCAGTCACACTCCCTCGGTGTTTAAAGTGTTTTTTAGTGCCTCCATTAAAGGACCATAAGGGCTGTCTCTACTGCGCTTTAATATGCAGAAGGCGGATAGAGTTGTTGATTGGCCTCAATGACTCAAGGATTACTTGTCAGATATTTCAGCAGCAAGAGCTGAAAAGTTTCACTCTGCAAGCAAAACAGCACATGACCAAGCAGCATTCTTACAGCGTGGAGGTATGTCTGCTCTTATTAGCACATCCTTTCAGATTCTTGTTCTAATGAGCCACTTTACTCATCATGGAAATGTCACTTTCTCATCTATGTCATTTACAAGCCCCCATAGCTAAACACGACTGATGCCAATACACACAGAGAGCCACTATCTGTTTCTAACCTCCTCTTCTTTATTACCGAACTGCTAACTGGTATGGTTTCTGCTGCGCTAACTACAATCTTTACATAGACAAAGGCTTAAAGGACTATTTGTGATGTGAAAATAGTTGCTTTAGTAATGACGGACCCAATGAGAATTATGACTGAATATGCAGTTTCTTTCATCTTTAAAAAGCATTTTAGTGTCTTTTAGCTCATAGTTTTGGTTTTCTGGCCCATCACTCTTATCATAACTCTTATCAACATCATTTCAGCAGCAGACAGCCTCCCTTCAGTGACTCGGACTTAACAAAAGAAGAACTAAGTTGGCAAACATATTGCAGCTTTAAACAGTTAAAAAGCCAGATATTTCCCTCAGGACTTTATAGAGTCCAAACAGAGCTACAAGCGTTATTGCACTATTGTCATTTATTAGGCGGACAGACACGGAGTATTCCCGGAATACTTGTTGTTGCTCTCTTTCTGCTGGATGAATTTAAATAGGCTTCATCATTCCATCTGCGTGTTGGCGTTAGGGGCCCGTGGGGTGCTGTTGTCCAGAAGAAGTTCTAGGCTTTTCTCGATGTCAGACACAATAATGGCAAACTGAACTTTGTCTACCTCATATTTTTTATCATATTCTGAATGTGCTTTTTTGTTCTTCGTGCATGGAGCATGAGGCACGGCAGAACTGTTCCCTAGAAGCATTGGTTTTAATGGTGCAAGGCTGTGTGTCTTGCTAGCTAAACAGGGACTGATATTGTACTTACGTTGACGGTACAACAATAGTGATGAATCATGTAGATTATTTAACTACAGTACGATTACCCCTGGAGCAGGCTCTCATCATCTCACGCCTGGACTACTGACACTCTCTACTCACCGGAGCCCCGGCGTCCAGAAAGCTGCAGCTCACCTGGTGTTCAATCGTCCCAAGTTCTCCCACACAACTTCCTTCCTCCGTTCTCTACACTGGCTCCCTGTAAGAGCTCATCCAGTCTAAGACTCTGGTGCTAGAATACAGGGCAGTGAAAGGAACAGCTCCTTCCTATCTCCAGGCCACGGTCAAGCCCCACACCACAATTCTAACCTGTATGAAACCTTGCGTGGACGTGATGAGTCCGCCGGCTCGTTAAACCCTGGCCTTATAAGATGCATATTTGAGACGCCAGACTAAGGAGCCATTACGATGCTCAACCCTATTTTAAGGGCACTTTAGCCATTATTCAAAACTAACTTTTGGATTGCATGTGCAATGTTTACAAGGATGAGGTTGCTCAACAGATGACAAATGCACCTTCTGTTTCTGGTCATGAGTGGGCTATTTGATGTTGAGATATAGTCAACATTGTCCTTTGGTGGTCCTATGTGTCGGTATGGTGAGATGTGTCGCCAGACCCTCATTGGGATCGAGACCTTCTCTCACTCGCACACAGTTTATTGGTTGTGAGAGTATAGCTCATGTGATATATCTATGGTATGTTTGCATTGCATCATCATATTTCCTTGTATAAATAGTCTGTGGCCCCGCCAGACTTTTCACAGAATAGAATAGAACAAATAGAATAGAATGAGAGGCGACTGACCTGTGGTGTCATACCATGACAGAGGTACATGATGGGAACATTGTCAGTGTCAGGTCCTTGGTCCAAACACAGGTTGTCTCTTAGATTGTTCTTCAACTGGAGAAATGAGAGAGAGAGAGAGATGAGACGGACGATCCATCTCATTTTGATCAAACTTTAAGCAGATGGGATTTAACGGGCGAACATATAACTAATGATGGCAGACAAGACAAGGAGGACACCTCTTTCTCACGCACACATTTAGTCATCAAATTAGCAGCACTATTAAACAAATTGCTTTCCTCACTTAACACAACTTGCATTTCAGGCTGCCAAAGCTCAGCAGCCTCACTTTATCACAAAACAACAAACAGCTCATCTTTTGTGAAAGACCTTAATAAATCCTTTGTTGTCCTCAAGTTTCTTTGAAGGAATAGTTCCATAATTTGGGAATATAGTCCTATGCTTTGAGAGAAAGAGATGGTGATTGTGATGTGTGTTCAGTTAGGAGCTGGAGTCAGGAAGTGATGAGCCTGCGTTAGCATGAACACTAGATGCATGAGGGAACAGCTGAATCACACCTACCATCAACCACCAACCCTCTGTGAGAGTCACATGTTGTAAACACTCACCCAAGATCATTCTCCTTATCGCACGCTTATATAGAAACATTGTTCATACATGTTTGCAATACAATGCAATACAACACGTCTCTGGTTTGACTTATGAACATGATTTGAGAGTCTTTCAACACTTCCCAAATAAAAGGTTTTTTAAATACTAATATATTGGAGTCCTAGGGGGCCCAGTCAAAAGCACCTAATTGCAGCCTGTGCTGTTTTAATAGATAAAACAGAATAGACAGTGTGACGGTTCCCTGTCTGGGTTATGTGTTATGTTCTTTATATATATATATATATATATATATATATATATATATATATACACACATACACAGGGGTCCTAATTTAAAGAACAAAACACCATCAGGGGTAGAGGAACTCATTCTGACACTGATTTCCTCACGTGTCTATTTTCATTTGACACAACAAGCAAATAACTGTCTTTTCTAAAATAATAATAATCCATTTTTGTTTGAAGAGATGACATTGATTACATAAATAATAATGTTGTTAGAAGAAATTAGTTCTGCTATAATGGTTGTTTCTTACAGTGGTTTATTCTTGAGGACCCTGTGGTGCCCATACGTAGTCCTTAAATATGTGGAATAAGATGAGGGTTGATCTGGCTTTATTCCACACAGTGTTCAGTATATGAAAATCAACACAGGGCAATAAATACACTCAAATTTACCCTTACGCTATGTGCCTCATCTGCTTAATTTGAATGGTATTGCCTTGTTCCCCGATCTCAGCAACTAACTCAGTTAAAGCTATAATGCAATTATAACCAAACTCACAGTAAACCTACAGAAGTCCATATTGTTATGAACAAGGATTAAGAACATCTTAAAGTGAAAGAGTGACATTTTGTTCTGGACACACCTTTAAGCTAAGGCTGATACTCAGTTCTGGTTTAGAACAAGTTTGAGAGTTAGGTGCATGACTTCAAATATAATGTTTTTAGATTACCTAAACCTACTCAGTTATCACTTACCAGGTGCTTTATATAAATCATTTCAAGGTATAAGTTCATGTTTTAGAGTAATGGAAATATTTCTAAAGCATAATCATCAAATCAGTAATCGTGTGATGAAGATTGGTGAGTTATGTTATTGGTTTCCTTTCAGGGATACTAGTTAATTGAATGCACATTCAGAGAGCTTGAATGCTATGGCTGCCTTTGACTTCGTTTTCTGACCTGTACCTCCAACGCATTGTAAACCTTCCGTGGCGGCCATTTTAAGTCTCCCATTCAAGTGACCTTTCACATTTTTTGTCAAATATGCTTTGAGGGTAACAATTGTTAGGGTTATGTTTAGTGGGGACATTTATCCAAGTGAAGGATCGCTACGGTTTTGTACTGACGTTGGGAGGGCGTGGTCAGAGTGGATGGAGGGTGTGGTCAGAGTGGATGGAGGGCAAGACTTTAACTCTGAATGCCGAGGTTCACTTCCTGTATGATGCGTGTTATGCTAATGCTGCTAGGTTTGGGTTAAGCTTAGTGACAGATTGTGGCTTTGGTTTAATAAAGTAAACACATCATGTCTTGTGCATCCAGTACGGCAACTTTGAACTTTTTCTATATTTTAACACAACAACAATCTTTCCCTACTGCTGAACCAACATAACATAACATGTGAACATAACCTCAAAGTCATTAATTATCCATTCAGATACTGTATATTAAATTATATTCAATGAAATAAGTTGGTAATGAGTGTTTTACTGATATGGTCAGCATAAAAATGTTCAATAACAAGATTTTTATTTTTGTTCTGAACATGATGATTTAACAAGAATACTGTTTATCATGTTCACACCTTAGTTTGGAATGGTAACAATTGATAATTACTACTAAATACACACACACAGTAAAGCCGAGGCTGATGTTAATGTCATTAGTTATACAGGCATTTGGTCATAAACCAAAGTATTGGACAAATTACATTTTTTTGCTAAATACAAAGTCAGGGGATCACCAAAGTTATTGCCATTAATCCTGAGGCGAACATAAATGTATGAACCAATTTCTTGGTAATCCATCAAGAAATTGTAGAACTTTGTCTCAAAACGACTAAACAGTCATTAGCATTCCTCCCCTGGGTACCACACATGTCTGCATCCATCCAGTAGAGTTATCTCAGTCTGGACCAATCTGGTGGACCGACCGACTGCCCGACCAGCACACCAACACTGGTAACCCTACAGTCAGCCACTGAGCTCTGGGAGAACTTCTAAACGTGTCTAAAAACATCAACCAACCAAGTTGATGGCACTGTGTGAATGTGATTCATTTGCTTGACAAATCTTGCTATAATGTCTCTTTTTTGGACAGTATTCGCCTTGTGTGAGCAGTGCATTCCTCCAGCTTTTGTTTCATGTAATATGAGAGATGAGTGCATAAACAACACCCACAGATGGTGTAACACTATTTGTACTCTCTCCAACTGCTCTCCTGTGAGAGTTTGTGTTTGTCAAATATGTAAACTTCATATCTACATCTCTCTGATGTCACAGTGGCAACGCTTTCATCTCAATCAAAGCTGAGCCCCTGCACATGCTCAGTACTGTCAACAAATAGCACCATCCAGCTCGCGCTGTGATTGAAGTGTTTATCGAAGAACAAACACAAGAAGTGACACTAAAGCTGTGAGCCGGTTCAGGCTTAGAGTTGCTGCTGCTTATGGAACCGCACAACCTTTTTCCCCATCGAATCATAACTTTTTCCTCCTCAGTGACAGATTTTGAGTCAATAAAGCTGAACTAATACGACCTGAAGGAAATAGGTGTGTGATGATTATTTTCAGACTTCATTCAGGCTCTCAGAAGACAGAAAACTCAAACTATACCTACTCAAGTTTAAAAGGTTAAAATGAGACTGCAATCAGAAACTGCAGGGTCAGTTCGTGCGGTGGGATAATTCTGCTCAGCTTTCAACAGATTACTGTCATTTTTCAATTATGCAAAGTCCTCCCACACTCCTTAGCTGAAGAGAGGAACAGTCATGCGTAAAGTAAGTGGAGGAAAAAGGTTCACCCTTTCAAAACCCGCTGCTGTGATTTGAAGTGAGCTCATAAAGCATAGAAGCATATATGACATAGTGTGTATGCAATTAGACTCGGTATTAATAGAAAAATTAAGTTTTACAGCTTGAAGTACGTTTAATGCTATTTAAGGGCTATTTTGGTGCTTATCACATGTTTAGTTTGTTATTATAAAAAATAATTTTAGAAGAAGTATTCTATTATTAGAAGTATAACTACCTCAAAATGATACTTTCCCTTATGAGTTGGTGAAGACAAACAAGTATTTGACTCAAACATTACTCCAAATAAATGGTAATGTTGCTCTGTGGCTACTGGATTTGCAAATAGGCAACTGCTTAAGAAAAGGTTCCCCATAACAACTTCATAAGATGATAATATGTCCATAAAGAGTCAAACAAGGTTTTCAAACAATAATATAATATAGTGCCAACCTGAACAAATAGTGTCAACTTAATCACAACATTCAAAAATATGAAAACAAAGCAGAGGCCATAGTGTCATGTATACCCGGGGCCTTAACCCAATCAATGCAGAACTTCCACCAGTTCTGACTTGTGGGCCAGTTTTCGTGAAATTTCCAGCATCCCAATTCCCTCTAAAATGCAATGAGCAGTAGGAAAATAATAATCTCTACAAAAACAATGGGTTCCATTTGTGCAATAACAATTACAAACCAACACAAAGGTGCTTGAAACCTATATATGTGAACCAGTGATGGCCGTCAGGGCCGGCTGAGCCTTCTCTGCTGACATAAACAGAATCATAAAGTTATAGCTATTTATAATTTAATCATTTATCACAAATACACTACATGTATTCTAATTATTTTTCCCATCTTCACAGCTCCTATCTTCCTCTGTTGCTCTGCTTCCAGTGCAGCTTGTTTTAAGTAGAGCTCTTATCCAATCAGATTCAGCCTCTATGTCTCTATGTAAGGAGAAAGGCCCGAGGTCCTCTAGGTAGACCTTACAGGTTAAAGTATATGAGGACGATGTTGTTGATTGTAATAAGAGTTCAAGTTGAAAGATATGTAAGAAGTTATGACATTTTTAGCGTTTAGCTTGGTGTAACTTTGTTTTTTTAACACTCAATGGCTGAAGGAGGAGAAACGGATTTCTGGAGAAGGACATTTCCAGAAAAGCTGGACATGGTATCAAAGGGTCGGTCAAGCCCACAGCTAGCAGCCCTGACCCAGCATGGAGAAGGATTTGTATGAACGGTGTTCCTGTCTGACAGCGGAGGAGAAGCGTTGCACATTTTATGGCTAAGAATGTGTTTTATTTGCGACTGAGCTCTTGGTGTTTTGAGCTACGCTATGCTAACCAAGGCAGCAACACGACACCACAGCAGACAGGACACTCACAAGCTACGGTGCTTTTAAAACTTTAGCTGAGACCCGAGTGGATCTACAACTCAACGAACACGTTCACAACAGGACCTCTGGCTGGAACTGAACCGCTCCGATGTTCTGTAGAACCACGTCATTGAACTCTTTGTTAACAGAGAAAGGAGGATGGACTTTGTCTTTAAGTGAACAGCAGCTTTGGTCAGTGAAGTACTTTTGTTGTTTTAGATCTACAGTAGCGTTACTACTGTGTTAATGTTTCTATGGTGTTGTTTTTATGATATGGTTAATATCTGAATGGTGCTCTTCAGTGTGTGGATGAATACGTGTTTTAGCACCACAGTGTTGCTGGATTGATTTGTTGCTTTGTTGTCATATAAATATATGTGACTGGTTCTTGTGAGTTTGTTCTTGTCATTATGTTGATTACATTGATTTGGACTCTATGCATTGTCCGTTAATGATGAAGCATCCCGTCATGCGCGTATTCATGTCTCTGTTTTCTTTTACAAAGTAAGAATGATGGTCTGGTGAAATGTGGATTGTGTGTTGATTGCTTTAGTCTGAATCAGTAGAACAGCTAAACGCTGTGGGGAGAGTTTGTAGTGTGTGTGCTGCTGTTAGTTTTCCTGCTAAGCTACTTTAGCGTAGCCTCCCACAACAAGTACAATGTTTCTCTTCCGTGGTGGGCGTGTCAGGCAGCACGTTGGGTGGGTTGCCAGGTTGAGCGCGGTGGCTCCACTGAAAGAACATTATATTTCTCACAGTTTAAGCTTCTGCATTTTCCAAATGCACTAGTATTATTCAAACGTGTTGTCCGGTTCGTGAGCCTCATACCGACAAGTATACTTGTATGGTGTAGTGTTTGTCCAACTGTGGGCTGGCATCCAGATGCTGTGAACTTGTTCCTGTTGGCTCCAAAATCATATGAATAGCAAGTTATCTAAGCATATTGATAACTGAAGAATAGGAATCTTGAGAATTAAGGGAAACAAATGAACTCACCACTCCGTAAGCAACTGTGTTGCTGTAGGATCGGAGCTCAGGGTAGATGTTGGAGAGGAACCAGCTGAACGGCCGGCACTGGAGTCTGGATCGCAGGGCTTTTCTCTCAGTAATGTCCCCAATGTCTATTCCTGACTTCTAAAGAGGGAAATAAATACAAACCCATCTAATCACAATTGATCATGAATCAAAAACATTTGATTATCGATAAGTAGTTTAAGTCAAAGCAAAATTCGTCATGTGTGACTGACTCACGCAAATCAGCTTGTTACGCCAACCTCAGCACATGTTGGTGAAAGCTAAAAGTTTCTGTGTTTATGTGCATCAATCTACATTTTGTGTATTTTGTGTGCGGCTGTCAGCACAAAGACACAAACCATTACAGCCCAATTAATGCACACAATGATGCTCTATTATTAATTATACTCTCCAACATACTAAACAATCCCAGTGTCAAACTCCCATCACACACACACACACACACACACACACACACACACACACACACACACACACACACACACACACGTCTGTTTACCTGCAGTGGAACGTTCCAGGCCATGTAGACGTGACTTTTGTACTGGTCCATCCAGACCTCAGCCACCCTCAGAGCGTTACGACGCACATGGGCCGTCAGGTTCTCTGTGTAGGGTTTGTGGGCGCGCTCGATGTGTGCGATCCTCGAACAGGGCAGGACCTCCACACTGCCGCCACACTGCCACACCTGTGTTACACATACACACAAATGCAGCCGCATTAGTGACTGCAGGCACTCAGAATAAAGGCATGGATATACCCAGTACCTGCCGAGTACATGTCAGAGAAATCTCTGTTCTCTAAAGAGGGGATCAAAACCTTGTGACTGAGCCTGCTGTATAGAATTATTATGAAAGCTATCATAGGAGCACACTGAGAATGGCCACTTACTCTTATTTATTATCATTGTTTTTTAATATTACAGTTGTAGCTTTCAAATATGTCTACACAGGCCTAGCACGCTTTATTACAGCGTGCCGCTCTTTAGCATGCTTTGACAGAAGGGTTATTCCAGGTCAAACCAGAAAGAGGAGCTTTTTGTGTACATTTTACATTACATTCTATGACATCTGTAACCAAGCAGATATCATCCTATGGATCTCACTTCTAGGTCAAAATTCACTCCAAATATTTTGCAGTATTTCTTCTTTGTGTCAAATAGCATACACAAGGTATCTATCTGTTTTGACACAGAATGACGCAGTTGGTCTGTGTTGTACTATACAGTAGTTCAGGTATGGAAGCAAGGGTCTGCTCAGGTAACTGAGGTCCATGTGTGCACAAGACACCAGCTTGCATATAAATCTTAATAACCTTTCTGAAGTAAACCATGCTAGTTTCCATGATAGCGCTGCTCGATAGCACTGCTCAAAGTTCTGCAGCTTAGTAGCTCAGAGTACCGACCAGACAAGAGCTGGAATACTGAACGCTGACTTGAATACAAGCGCCTCTTCTCTCTATTCGCGTCCTGCACGTTGTTTGTGTTGGAGCTATAATCCCTACTCTTTCCCTGCTGCATCTTTTCAAAGCAAGGCGCTAAAACAGAACAACAATAAAACTGTACACCTGGCCTGGTGCCCAGGCAGGAACATCAACTAGAGATAATACAGGCTTCAGTCAAAAATACCTCAACATTCTCTAGAAAGGATTTACAACACAGGGTTAGAGTATAAGGAGCTACATTCTTCAAGCATCACAATCTATGACTGTGCATGTGGGTATGTGGAGCGAGATAGAAAATAACAGACGGTGAGGAAGAGGAGACTCAGAGTGTGAAACATTGAGCAGAGAGGGTGAAGGCATAAAAGCAAAGGGAGATAAAGTGAGGAGTATGGAGAGAAGATAAAGTGAAATAGAGGGGAGAGAATAATAGCTTCTACTCGTCTTTTTGAGTCATACTTTTCAAAAGCCTTTTCTTTTTTGTTTCGATATCTTCACTCCTAAATAACAAGCATTACATGGTGATGAGCTAACTATTACCCAGAACACACCATGGTTGATGGCGAGTAGTTGCAGTTTATGTCTATCCGATGTCTGGAACTAGTGTCTGGCTGATTTGTCTGTTTCAAGCAGACAAAGCACAACTCATTTACATTCCTAATTGTCTCTCAGTCTGTCTTCTTTGGTTTAATGCAAAACAAATCTCGCTTGCGGACTTGTGTTTTTAAAAGCTTTAATGAGAAAATGAGAGGCGAAAGACAACAATAAACGGCGTAAATTATAAATCATGCAGAGGACGACCACCAATCACGATAAAGACGGCACGAGACAATGGGAATTAAAAAGGCACCACATTGTGCCACAGTGCAGATGAAGCTTCATAAAAGCAATCTTTATCACAACAGGAGTGTGCAGGCCACAGATATGGAACACTTCTGCAGAAACTGGGAGAAAAACGACATTGCTGATAAGAAGAGGCGCCTGTGTTGGTATGAGGGAGATGGAAATAGAACAACTGGGTGTTTTCTGACTTAAACCTCGAGTTGAACTCATATGAGGAATTAGTTAGAGCAATGCCCTTGAGACACAACTGTTTCTGTCAAAAATGTTACTACTGATTTACATATTCATTGATCTGCAAAGGTCTCTTTTGCAGTGCAGTCTATTACTTCAGCAAAATTGAAATATTGACTTATTCTTGATGTGTTTATTGCATGTATATATATATATATATATATATATATATATATATATATATATATATATATATATATATATATATATATACACATACACAATGATGACTATAAATACACCTTTGGCGCTGGTGTTTGCCAAAGTAAAGAAAGGTCAAAACTCTGGCTGAAGTTCTCGTTTTGTTGCCTTCCACCTGCTCAAAAACCTCACGGATAAATAGATGGGGGTGAATGTGTCCAGCTGAATCCCACCCTGAACCAATCCTATGAACAGCAAAGTGCCAACAACCACACAGAAAGGTCAACAGCAGCTTGGAAAAGGCTCTCCCCTGAAACAGGTTAATTTCAGTTGGGTGTTTGTTGTCACAGCTGATTTGCAGCACTGTGTGTGACTCTTGGCCCTCCTTTATGCACAGGCTAAAGTCTCATATGGGCAGAGCTGCAGACAGCTGGAGGGAGCATCTGATGTAGGTCAGAAAAGCACTAACTGCTGGGGTTACAGCGACGCTATTCAGATCTCCTCCCGCAGAGAGTCCGTCTGTTTGTGGCCTCGCAGCTTATGCTTTGCTGTTGAGTCATTTGTCTCAACAGTGGGGGGGGCTATTCTATGGAGTACTGGGCACTGGTGGGCACTGCACCATGAGGAGCTAAGGAGAAAGCCATTATTGGACTAATAGGCTGCTGGACTGTAGAAGTCTGACATTCAAGCCTCCTACGGAGAAAGTCAAAACACTGCATGAAGGCTTTTTAGTAACCGGAGAAAGACAGATTGCTGCAACGAGCGACCATGTGCAGAAACAACAGGTCATTTTAAGCCTTTGGTAGAGTTAGTCATTTATATTCATGACGTCATATAATGATTTCAGGGATATAAAGCTAGTGGAGAAACTGCACCGCATGCTTCAATATGGAACAAATCAATGTGTGCGAGGTTATGAATCCTTACTGTACATTCTGGTGCATAAGTGCATCTGAAGGTTCCATGCAATGTTGCCATCTGTTTTCTGTTTACACGAAAAGTGATAGTTTGTCAAACCTTTGCGTTGAATTGTCCACTCTTTGATTATGTCTGGTGATGGGATTGGGAAAAAAAAGTCGTGTCTCTTGTCACATATTTAGAATGGAAGCATATTTGTCTCATTAGTGATGGACGTCCAAAATGCCCTAGAGACACTAATGCTACCAGTGTGCTCCCGGTACGAGATAGTTGACAAAGACCAGCCTTGCTGTCAGGCTGGCTACACTATAGCTGGTGTGGGACGATCATTAGTGGTTTGGAAGCAAAGGGAATAGAGCAATACAACTAGTATACATGTGCTCTAAAGGTGCAGTTCCTTTAATGGACATTAGATGCTGGCCCCAAGAAAGATCTGGCTTCATAAAGCCATGAGACTGCATTTAAATCAACAAATCAACAAATCAATTTACCACAAGGAGTTGAGGTCACTGCAGGTTATTTCTCTATTTTCAGAATCAATATTAAAGAAGTATTAGGAATTAAAGATTATATTTGTAAAGCGTGCAATTTTGACTTTTTGTACCTCGTTTTTGCTTCTAGCTTGTCCCACTTTAGCTCAACACAAGCTTCATCCTCCTTTGCCTGCATTGTGACCTTCTGGCTGCTCTCCATATTTTGCTACAGCTTATTGGTTGACAGTGGAGATTTCTTTTATTGGAAACTGGAGAGGATTAAACGATTTATTTCAGGGGAAGATAGAGCGGCAGCAGCAACGATCAACACCTCGTGACTGGACACAATAAGAGGAACGTTAGTGACAATGTGGCTGCATTGTGTAAGGTGTGTACGTATTTCATTTTTTCATCTTCTCCTAACATCGATTGTCCATTAAATTGATTGTCCAGCGGTCCATTCAATCTGGACCTGACATGGTCAAACCTGAGAGATGTATACATTTTTCAGCGTGATGTGTTGTGAACCCAATGGCTCGGTCAATAATCAGACCTGTCCCTCACTGACAGTACACTGTTAATCACTGGACACTGAGCCTGAGTCAACAGTCCTCTTCAGATATCTCCTGTGTCAGCTCACACTCAGAGCTGTTCCAACAGATGCGTCTTCTTCGATTGATTTGCAGTGTCAAGGGATGGTGCTTGTGCAGAGCCTCTTCCTCTGGAGACCAGATTAGAGAGGAAGTCCTTGCAGTAACTGTTGATGTAACTGTGGTTAAGCTTGTTAAAAAGGGATTTAAATCATGTTGATGCTAAATTCTGCCAGAAATGCAACAAAATTAAAATAACAGAAAAAAGATATTGATCGTAATATAATACATGTGAAGCAATGAAGGTTCATTTTATATATTAAAAAAGCTATTTTGAATGTAATTTCTTTAGCCTACATTAATCTCAATGCTGTCTGTCAGCTGTTAAATCAGTAGTAATGAGCTCAGTTTGCTTGAGTCAGACTGAATGAGTAATGTGAACGGCTGCTAAAGCCCACATTCTGTCACAGGAAAGGTCGTGCTTATTGTCTGTATGCTGGACATGTCTGCTTACCTGCACATTTAAATGTGGATGGTGACCGTGGTTTATGCCTCTACGGCGTCCAGCTCAGGACACACATCACACTGAGCAGAATGTACAGCTGGCATGTGGTTACTGGGGATGTGTGGCCAATAAGGTGTAGGTTCTCATCCCACTCACCCTGATGCCGAGCTCCACGTTTTCTCCACCGTATATCTCCATGCCTTCATCTAGCAGGCCAATCTCCTCAAAGTACTTCCTGTCGACCACAAAGCAGCCAATCAGAGCAGGGCTCCTAAAACAGAGGGTGAAAGGAGACAAAGTCAGAGAAAAGGAAGAGGTAGAATATGTTTTGTATTTAGAGCAAATAGGGAGTTTAAAAGCTAAATATTCTTCACACACACACACACACACACACACACACACACACACACACACACACACACAAGCACAGTCCTAAACCACAACAGGGCCCTTCAGATGGACGTTAAGTCTGCTGCATATTTGATGCTCTGAACCACTGCTTGTCTTTATAACACATGCAGCACATCGGGCTTAGAACATCTGTCAACATGATGCTTTCACCTAAAACAACACATTCAGGACATTTTGAGGAAACATCAAAGTGAGTCAACAAGAGCTCATGATAAATACATCAATCATATTAGTATTCATGCTGTCATCACCACCTCAAAAACAGCTCGTTTCTCTGTGGATAGACAGAACCCCCCAAAAAACTAAAACCAAAACTGCATGAACATATTCTTTTCTCTACAACCTCCAGATAACAGAACAATGAAATTCAAATATCACATAGAGAGTTATATTATGCTGCTTAATCTCAACAGTACCCTTTTTACAGTGCAGTATATTGAAAACATGAGATAAAGAGCACAAGCAGCTTCACACTCATGGAATAAAGACACATTGTTTGCTCCATAACACACGTCATGTGCAAACTAAGAATAAGTCAACATCACTTGGTTTTATCTATGAAACAGTGGCATTGAACAACACTTAGTAATAATAAGTAGCTCGTAATTTAATGGTAGCATAGCATGTTGCATCAAAGTCATTTATGTGAAATAAAGGTGTGATGTTTCTGCCTGAAATGATAAAAAGTTAGTGCCGGGTTTAAATCAGATATTTCCACACGCTGGGCCACTTCATGCAGCTCTTCTTAGCTCAGGCTAAATTGGTCCTTGTGAGTAAACCCAGTGACAGATTAGAATTGAGAAAAAGTACATAAGAAGATAGAGAAATAAATATTGGGGGAATTCATCTTCTTCCATTTCAATATCGAGCAGCATACGTCCTCTGGTACTTAACCAAATCTATAAACACTGCACCTAAAGTGTGGTCTAAAGTGTTCTCCTCTCAGCCAGAGAGGAGAATGTTGTAGACCACTGTTACTCCACAATCAGCAGGTCTATCACGTCTCTGACCACGTCATGCTCCATCTGATTCCTGCATACAGGCAGAAACTAAAGCTCTGTAAACCTGTGGTGAGGAAATTCAAGCAGTGGATCAGTGAAGCTCTGGAGGATCTTTGGGCGTGTTTAGACTGTACAGACCGGGACGTCTTCAGGACTGCTACCAACAGTCTGGATGAGGACAGAGAGGCTGTGACGTCATACATCAGCTTCTGTGAGGACGGCTGTGTTCCAACCAGCACCAGGTGAGTTACAACAATGACAAACCCTGTTTGAACAGAACTCAGACAGATAAGGCTGAACAAGGGTCAGGCATTGAGGACTGGGGACAAGGACTCGTACAAAGAGTCAAAATACAGGTTTAGTTAGGTGAGAGACGCTTAACGACACCAGCTCTCAGCAAGTGACTCTGCTTCTGTCTGGAGAGGTCTGATAACAAACTACAAACCTAAAACCTCCACTCCATGAACGACCTCCGCCTGGCAGACGAACTGAACGAGTTCTACTGTAGATTTGAAAGACAATGGGTCAGTCCTGATCCCACCCCCCATGGCTCCATCAACAAGCCCCAGACCACCAGGTCCTCCTCCCCCAGCTCAGCAGGGGCCCATGCCTCTGGACCACCCATCTCAGTCTGTTGAGCGCCTTGTCCTGTCTCACCTCAGAACCCTCACTGACCCACTCCTGGACCCCCTGCAGTTCACCTACAGAGCCAACAGGTCTGTGGACGACGCAGTCAACATGTGTATGAGTATGTGCAACATACTCTGGTGAAATAAGCGGTTCTGATTCTGATTCTTTGAGTTGCCTAAACGACACCAGCAGACGTATTATCCCCTTGCAGATATTGGTAAGTTGGCCGTTTTTCTCTGATTGATGGGTTGATAGTAGTCTCTGCAGTATGTCTAAGCAATCATTTCCTGTCATATTCGCAGTTTTCATGGCCAATGGCATCGAAGAACTATATCATCATATCCATTTCACTGCATGAGCAATGATTGTACACAGTGTAGGTCTCATCAGATGTGCTAAACTAAACAACAGCCCACTGCTACTGATGAGCCTGCAGTCTTTATGTTACACTCGATGTGGTTGTGCTGCTTCCCCCGGGTTTTATATGGCTTTGAATATTGACACTACACTTACCTGAATTTACATACATAATCATTCACAGGGATTAGTGTTTCAGAAATCACAATGTCAAAATAATGAGCGTAGTAAGTGATCCTATCAGACCTTCAATGTGCTTCAAGTCAACTATTAATAATGAATTCTGCATTGGCAGATTATTTTTCCTGGTGTCTCACTTATTTCATAATATAAATACATTTAATTCAATGAAACAGAACTGTCTTAAAATGTAGTTTTTTATCGTTTGAATGATTTTTGAAATAACTTCTTGTCAAGCTTTAAAACAAAGGTGATGCTGTTGTAACCCTAGTTCTATAATCACCGCTGTCTGCCATCAATAACCCGATGAACAAGGCCACACCACGCTGCCTGTAGAGTCTGCATGAACTACAGAGGGAGGGTCTCTTCCCGCCTGGAGTCACAAAGCCATCTCACCAGGCGTTCCTTGGACAGGGCTTTACCAGACACACCATCCTTGAAGCACACAGTCAGGACCGTTTAACATGCCAATGCACAAACTGGGCAAAGCAGAAGTAACTTTTCCTCCCTGTGCCCTGCATGGAAGACAAAAAGCATCCAGCTCTTGACCCCTTGACCTGAAAGAACTAATCAAGTTCATTGAAACAAATTGGTTGGGTTGCAGGTTAGTCCCGCTGTGGTCAGTGCAGGCAGCAAACCTTGAATGACAGCGCCTCTTCTTGCCTGGTAAGGGGTTGCCTCTCGACATGAGGTTGGCATCCCTGCTCTCCAGTCCTGGAATGTTGACAATGTAGACAACAGGTGCTCTGAACCCCACATCCACAGGCTCCCTGTCACTGTCACACCCTGGTGCAGGGCAGTCCATCGGCGTTCCAACAGAGGGGCCTGCAGCCTGAATGCATAAAGCACGACCCCCAAATACTACACCTGTTGGAGTGGCAGGAGGCTGCTCTTTACTGCAATAGTTATAGGCTGGAGGGCGACATGCAAGAATATTCTGTGTTTTGGAGACACATCAACATGAAAGGATGCTTCCTTTGTGTCGATGGTGGTGAATAAATCACTTTGCTGAACCAGTTCCAGTAACCGCTTGATGGTTAGCATACGGAACGCCTTGCAGGCAGTGCATCAGTTTAGAGCACAGAGATTCAAAATGGGTCTAAACTCTACTGTCTTCTTGGGGACCAGGAAGTACGCAGAGTCAAATCCTTTCTGTCTGAGTTTTAGCTGACAGATACAGCCTGTTTCTGCAACATGGCCTGTACATCTACTATCTCCTCCTGGGAAGATATACTCACCTCATCACCCTGTGAACAGCCAAGGGACAGTGTCGATTTCAGAGAACAACCACGTCTTGATGTCCTGTCCATCCATTCTGTTAACGTGCAGAAAAACTGTGCTAGAGGATGAGCGACAAACTGTGGAGCTAAAAAGCTGTGACGCAGCCCGGACATCACTCTGGTCTCCTAGGTAGAGATACAGGATACGGTAGAAACAGACACTCTATCCCACCGCCGTGCCCTCCTCCTGACCGTGACGAGCAGCAGGTGGCAGCTGAGCTTTAAGTTATCCGTTTAAAGTGCTGATTGATAATTCAAATCAATCTACAGAGCCCTTTCATGGCTATGGGGGGCTCCCAGGGGTCATTCAGGTCGTGCCTCAGAAGCGCGGTGAGTTCCAGCCTCACATAGCAAAAACCCACAGTGGCTAGAGACATCACAAGGCCTGGATCCGTTTAAACTCCCTGAATCAGATTATTAATTTATGTCTGAGACGGTGGGGCAGGGGTGTTAGGCTAGGAAGATGCCAGTGAAGCGCTAAACACATCCAGATTGTTAGTAGCAGCAGCCAGACAAAGCTACAGCACCCACAGTTCAAACCATTTGTCCAAATATTCTCTGTGTCAGTAGAACCGTTAGAAGTTACGCTGGAAAGAAAAGGCCTGGCAGCGCGTGGTCACGTATGGGGCAGGAGCGTTCATGTTGGCAGCCTGTGTGAGTTAGAACAAAGCATTGCAGATGCTCCTGTGTTTACCTGATGGGGGCAGTGTGGTTGTGCTGTGTCCACCAGGACTTTGGTGGGTTGAGGTATCGACACCACAGCTCCCAGTCAAAGCCCTGCGCAGACAGCGGATACTCCTCAATCTCGAAGGTGTCATACTTGATGTTGTCAAAAGATGGAGACACCACCCGGGTCCGGTTCTCCTTTATTCGCTGCAGAATAGGTTCTGCCCTATGGGATGACAGAGCACGCACAGAATGTTGTAGAATAGACGTAACATAATGTTCAGAAGAGAACATGTGGAAATGAAAACTGAGATGAATGTGAAACAATTTGCACATCTGAAGGAAAGTCTAGAAGTTTGACACAAAATATGATAAAATATATGTGTACAGTATAATATACATTTTGTGCTTAAAAAACCTATTTCCAAAAATAAGCCTGACTACATTAACTAAAACAAGAGCTGGCCCCCCACTCAAAATTACAAACTCTCAGACTTCTTCCTTTTGTTAAAGCCCCTGAAAACCTGGCTTCAAATGCGCCATAACTTTAATATTCATGGAAAAGTCCAAGTAAAAAACATTACTTAACCAGTTCCCCAGTCAAAAACTGAACAGACCGTCTAGTTTGTCCCGGTTTCAAGCTGGGTGTCCCGAATCCTGACAAGTAAAGCCCTCAAATGTCACCATTTTTAATAAATTAATAATAATAATGATATAATTGTGTTAAGAGCATCCATAGACATAATTTCTCTCCCACTCTTTATTCCCTAAGTCAATATAGAAACCAATCAATGCACCACATGCCTGAATTCAAAGCTGAAAGCTCTGTATGTGTGTCAAACTGTCCATCAACGTGTCGTTGTCAAGGCTCAGGATCTGTCGTTAACGTTAACGCAGTAGTTATCAAAGGCTGGGTCGGCCCCACAGGAGGTTTGTAAGTGATTAGATTAGGGTCGCCAAATAACTTTGCTTTCATAGTCTTTTAACATTTATATCTGCATAATGGTTACCCTTGAGAGGGGTGGGGGCGTGGCTCAAGCACTTTAACCACATTTTGAAATCCTTTGTTTTCCACAACGGAGAACGGCCTCATGTCCTCAGCAATACACACTCAATAGATGTGGTAATAGCTTTAGCCCGGTCCGGTTCTGCCACAAACGTTTTTTTAAATGCCGTGGTGACACGTTGTTGTTGTTGTGCCTTGGCCCATCGCTGACAGACCGGGGTGGTGGTGCTTCATATGTGTGGACACGTCCGGTGGACTGCCGTTGTCGTGTGTCTTTCTCTTCAAACAACGCCTACATACAGTAACGGTTCTGTCTCCACCCTCATCCGGTCATTATTAGTTACAGGGAAGACAAACATGTGAAATGGGACATTTTCCTACGGCACACCTGACGATCTCTCACGGCACACTGGTGTGGTTGAAAATCACTGGCCTACAGATTCTGCATTAATATGCAGATATCTGACGATAGAGATTACAATCTGACTGTTTCACGAGTCATTTTTCCTTAATGCATGTGCTTCTGAGCTTTTTCTGGCACAAGGTTGTTTACCACATCACCTTTTTGTTTTGTAAATTACCAATATACTCTTTCCACAGACCAGATGGCGTTCTTTCACTTTCTGATGGTCCACCGGCTTCAGAGAAAGATCTCAAGACAAGATAAGGAAGTTAACGACAGGATGTGAAGACATCTAATCTTTACAACACACACACGACCTCTCTCTCTTCCCCCCTCTCACTCTTTTCAACAAACGTAAAGAAGAACCCTGACCAGACATAAGTCATAAACCTTCAAACTACAAGCAGCAACAGACTCTAGTTGGTGTTCAATATTCTTCAGTAGGACTGAATTACACTGTAGAAGTCTTCAACTTGTTCAATAACCTCACCAACGTCATTCAATAGATGATGCAGGTCTATTTCCTGAGTCTGTGAGATGAGAAATAGACAATCTGTGTGAATATTAATTTAAGACCTGGCCCACCTATGTTCTTAATACCGTATTAGAATAATAGTTTGATCAATAGTTAAAGTTACTGATAATAACCTTGTGTTTTTGAAATGTCGGTCCGTTACATGGAGGAACATATACTTTGTAATTGTATTATTTCTGTTTGTATTGTGTGTTAACCACGTGTTTCATAAAGCAAGAGTAGGTCAATATTAAGAGACAAAGAATCTGAACAGTGGCTGAGAGGTCCATCACTAGTCTGTCACCATCCTAGATGGATACAACTCTTCTTCTGGTGTTAGTTGTGTTTGTACTGTTTCTTCTCTGGAGCTCCACACACTCTCCTTCCTTTCTTTATTCGCTACTGTCGATACCGTCCGAGTTTATTCCTTCCTAACTTCTTACTGGTATTTGAATCAGTTTGTAAGCACCTCGTGTGATGTTAACTTTCAGTTGTGGCGTCCAAAACCAAACCAGATTATTTGAAGTCTATCTCAACAAGTAGCCTCAGTGAAAGCAGTAGTCAGAGCATGATGTGACCCAGAATCATCTGAACCATCAAGAACCTCAGGCCATGAGGTGAGCCTGCTTCCCAGAACCGCTTAGCAACAGTAGTGTATCGACTTCAAAGACGTTTTCCAGTCCTAGTGAGTGGGCATCTGAGGCCAGAGATGACCTAATGGGAATCACCACCCCCTGGAGAGCCTCCACTCTACCCCAACCAGAGCAGAAACAAATGGCAGAACCCACTGCAAGGTCATTTGGAACTAGGAAACAGCAAACTTACTTCTTCTACTATGATCAAGAGTTGGTGTGGGATACCGCTCTGAATTATTCATATTTACAGTTATAGTTAGGGAAGCGTTGGCGTCTTATAGGAAATCAAATCCTTCCTACATCTTAAATCATTCCCATTTGTAATTTGAAAACTAGGTTTATATATTAATTTGTTAATCCATTCATTCTTTATTATAATATTATTATATATATTATTATTATTATAATAAACCACACATATATCGCCAAGTCGTTGTCTGTCATATTATGTTGAAGCAGGAACTGAAGATCAATAAACTCAGAACATAGTACTGAGGTATTGAGACTGATTAGTTGATTATCAATCTGTTGAGTGCAAGATTTAACTCATATTCTTAGTCATAATAGTCATCAGCTACAGCAGCTGGTAGATCACAGCACCTTGCTCAGCCTCAGGGGTTTGAGCGTGGGGCAGAGCAGAAGTTGAGAGAACCACCAGAGAGTCTGGAGACAACTAGAGCCTGGACTACAAACTAAGCACAGTCCTTGATGGGGTAACATCGGATTCAGTGGACGGTGAATACAAAGTGCTCTGGATGTGATGACGGCCTTGCACCTAAGGCAGCTCCTCAGATTTACAGAGGCAGCCTGGGCAGTAGTCCCAGAGGTGCTGTCAACACAGAGGATTTGCTGAGAGCAGGTGTGCCGCTAGAGAGGAGCGCTTCATGTCGAAGAGATTGAGCAGGTGGTCAATGTATGTGTAGGCTGGCCAAAACAAAACCTAAACCAAGTAGATTCATCCATTCATTCCAAATACAACGTTCTCTGAAATACTTCAGTGAATACTTTCTGTTATCTTTCTCAGATGTGCTCTTGGCCCCTGAAATTTAAATCTTAAATATTTCTCTAACATATCAAGCTAAATCCAATCCAAATCCATTTTACTTTAATGAATTAGGTTTTATCCAACAAAAGTATAACCATCTGATATATATACCATATATTAATATACCATCTGAGCATCTAACTCTCCGTAACTTTGCTAATCTGCTTTCTAGAAATGTTTTTATTTTAAACATAAATGTGGAAACTAAACTGAGTGATGGTCTATTAGTGCCACTGTCATGCATAAACATACGTATGTTATCTTGCATACAATACTGAACTATTCAAATAATGGACAGATTCCTGTTTGGGAGAAAAAAAAAAAAAAAAATAGTCTAATCAACCAAAGATTGTGCGGACCCCCTGCAGTATCTACGCGGACCCCCTAGGGGTCGCGGACCCCCTGTTGAAGACCTCTGGTTTAAATGTTTGTTTGGATGTAAAAAGTGTCAAAAATTCAAGGATTCAAGGATAATTCATTGTCATTTTGCAACATCAGGATGAACACCGATTTCATTTTACATGGACGCTCATTTTAACGTTTCTCTTTGCTGTGATCTGCTTGTGGCAAACGGTGCTCACTGTGGTGGTGTGGCTGCTCTACCCTGTTAACACGAGTACCACAATACAAAGGCAGAGGCTCCGTAACACACAAGTACTGCAGGGTGGCCCGGATGTAAGAAGAGAGCATTTTAAAATATTCTTATATTAATATAATATGATATTTTTTTGTGAGAGCATAGATAACAGCTGCAGTTCCCCATCAGGGCTGTCTGACGGCAAGGTAAAGCGGTGAAAACTGTGCTTCATCACTAGTGCACACTAGTGATGAAGCACACACAAACACACACATTAAGTGTATATTTTATGTGTGTGAATTTACAGTGGAATAAGTTACTTAGGCTATTCTACTGGGAATAGCTCTCTCTAAGGGCCACCCCCAACCAACTGACCCGAACCCACTGAAGTCACTGATATTTCATAAACTAAATGTTATTAACCAAGCTGTCGGCTAACGTAGCAGCGGCTAAGTGGCATGTACTCAGCGGAGTGTGTACTTGCACTCTGTTAGCTGTTAGCCAAACACACCATCCAAAACACTAGAAGGGAGCAAACTGTCCCAGCTATGTGTCGAGGTGCAGAGAAGACGCACTCAGTCGTGTGATCACTAGAGAACCAGCAATATTCTGCAGTGTTCTGCAGCAGCATTAACACTAGTGGACAGACATGGAGCTACACAGTCACACACTCACTCATAGACGCTTCTGGTGGAGATAATAAACCTGGTTGATTGATGATCTTTTCATGCCATAATAATGAGTTTATGCAAATTCACAAAATTCTACTCATTTTATTTATAGTATGGAGATGCATAAAGGTTGAATTAATTCTTTAGAATAAAGTAATGCCTATTTTTTGGTTGGCATTTTTAATCCCTTTATTAATCTCCTTCCTCCGGTTATGTGGATGAGAATGGACCGAGGTCTGGGGGGGGGGGGGGGGGGGGGGGGGGACATCAGATCTCGCTATATGCGGTTGATATTATTTTATGTATCTCGCACGTTAACAAAACTTTTCCTGTTTTGCTTGAGTTAATAAAGGCATTTGGTGACATTTCAGGATACTCAGTCAATTACACCAAGTTCTCTGTTTTACTACTTGATGAGAAGCAAAGGGAGAATATTAGAGAAGCCTCCTGCTTGGAAGTAGTGGATCAGTTCACATATTTGGGAATAGGAATTGTGTCAAATGTAGCTATGACTGTTAAAGCCAATTATGATTCTTCAATGGAAGAAGTAACATAATTAACTAATAGATGGATGGTCCTGTCTGTCCTTCATAGTCCTCAGAATAAACATTAGACACATGAACACACTTCCTAAATACTGTATTTATTCCACTTCCTCCCCCTGATATTTCTTCCACAAACTCAGGAAATGATTTATTGGATGCGTTAGGAAAAATAACTGTGCTATCATTTGAATGTCCCCAGTTGACTTGTCTTTTAGTAAAGGAGGTGTTGGTACATCTGGTACTATGGGCGGTAAAGCATAGGACCGTTACGTTTATTTTGCAACAAGTGGAAAGAAATGGAATTGTCCTGACCCTTGATTTACATCCAACGAAGTTTCCAAATGTAATTAAACAAACTACTAATCCAATCGTTAAACATATGATCAAGATGTGGTTTGAAGTGAAAAGACGTCCTAAAGAACCTAGCTTATGATCACGGTACAATGCTGTTTTTAGAACATGGGCATCAAAGGGATTAGAACATGTCCAGGATTACCTATAACACAGACAGCATGAATTACTCAAGTATGATTTAGACACAAAATACTTTTTCAGATATCTGCACCTCAGAGTTTTTATTAGAATGAGCAAAAATAACTAAACCCCTAAAATCTAACTTGGTTCTAAGGACAGTCTAGACTCTAGGCAAAGGTGCAATATCAGAGTTATACAATGTATTACTTTACAATTCACCTTAAACCACTGATGACAAATGGGAGGCGAGGAGAGAAGACCGAGAGACAGAAAGAACAATAGAGGACTGGGAATCAGTATGTGAGGCGGCTTGAACGCAATCAATTCAAAGTTAAGATTAAGATTACAGAATAAATACTATACATATATATATATATATATATATATATATATATATATATATATATATATATATACATACATCACTTCAGTTAAATAAAATAATTCTAATGGCAAATGCTAGTAACTTTTCCTTTTGAAAGAGTGACTGTTTTTCCATCTCACTCACCTCATCAGCTCATTCAGTGCATCTGTTAGTCACGCCCACCTCATCAGCTCATCACTCTCACCTGCTCTCACTATTTAGACCTCAGTCTCACACACACACACACACACACACACACACACACACACACCTTCCAGCGTTTCCCTCTGGACTGGTTCCCCGTTACCGACCCTGCCTGTCTCAGACTACCCCGCCTTGCGTCTTAGTTCACTCAGCCTTCTGTCCCCGACCTCGAGAGCCTGCCGCTGTTTTCCTGTTGTGTGTTCTGAAGAGAATAAAGCTTTGATTCAAACCGTCCCTGGTGTTTGTCGCACTGCTCCTGGGTCCTTACTACACCCGCTACACTATTTACTGCTTTTGTGAAGTGTTTTGATTTGTCAAAGGAGGAAGAGGAGGAAGAGGAGCTACCTGATGGAACCCGAACATGGTTGATTTGAGCTCTGTTTTTTAAAATAATGAAAGACCTTCAACATTAATATGCTTCTAGGATGTATCTGTAAAACAAGTGTTACTGAACATTCAGTTTAAAATAATGATGAATTGCTTCCTGGCCACTGTACCTTAACTACTGCTGATGTGCTGCACTATTTCATTGAAGAGGTTCTTTAAAAAATATCTTGATAACTACGTGTGAAATCAGATGTGCTATTTACACAAACACAACATGCATTGTTCATGGTAATGTAGCACCAGAACAAGATCCATTTAACACAAATAATACATGTGGAACATGTGTACATGTACATGTGTATATGTTTACATGTTCCACATGTGTACATATACATGTGTACATGTTTACAGAGAGGGAAGATGATGTGTTAATGCAGCTAAGCTCTTTTGTACCTCTGCCAAGAGTTACTTCATTAGTCATAGACCCCTCTGTGGCAGAGTGTGGGAGTGTGTGTGGGTTCTGAGTGTGTGTGTGTGTGTGTGGCAAGTGAAAGAGAGGGTTGGAGTGGGTGGAGTAAGAACCTTAAAAGTGACTCTTTTCTAATGTGTAACACAGCATCTAATGTGTGTGTGTGTGTGTGTGTGTGTGTGTGTGTGTGTGTGTAGAAGAGCAAGAACACAATACAGCACAGACAAATGTGTTACCTGCCTATGAATTGGTATTATGCTTCAGGCGGTCAAAATGAAGTACAAAGGGTTTTAAAGTGAGGACCCTCAAAGATTTCACAATTCATCCGTGTTGAAAAGAAAGCAGCACTTGATTTGAGTCAGAGAAATATAAAAGATAACACGCTGCCTCATCACTGTGACACATTTAAACATAACCAGCTGTTAATAATAATCCCGAGGAGTAAGGTATGTACATCGACTACCATCAACTCCATCTCTGAAAAAAGGAGTGAGAAAAAAATAAATGGAAATCTCATTAAAATGCATGTTAATGCAACAAGAGTCTAAATATGAAAATAAGACAGGACCACATTGTAGTGGAAGTATATACAAACTAGAAATAATAACTTCTAGCAAATACATTTTAGGTTTCCTTCACAGGTTGAATGGTTTTATTCAGTTTAGTTGTATTTGTTTTCAGTCCAGTCAATGGTTTAATTTTGGGAGTAATTTGTTTGAGTGTATCCTCAACCAATCAGTAACTGTTTATGAATTATGTATGCACTAAAAAAGAGTCAATAGCAACATTCACTGTTGTTTTCCATCCAATCAAAGATGCACGTCATGGTTCCCTCCATAGATCAGCCTTAGCTAAACAAGCTTAGTAATTGTGTTATTGTGTTCATTTAAACCAGAATTCATTTTTAATTTAGAGGGTATGATTTAAATTGTTTCATATTTATTCTCATTATCTACCCGGATCTTCCACGTAGCCAGTATTTTGGTACATTTTGTAAAAGTTTAATGAAATCGTAAGTAAAGAGGTAAAAATGAAACACCAAGGTGTGGTTTGTGTTTTGTACTAGAAGTGCCTTCATCATTTAAAAAAGGTTATTTCATCCGTTAAAGGCAGTCACAGGTAGTGAAAACATAACTGTTGATATAAATATTACATAAAAAGCACTTAATGACCTACAATACAATAAGAAATAAAACATTTATATACAAATCAAGTGTACTGTAAGTTGTAAACATACAGATCTGTATATTGTATATACAGTGTGTAGGATTTATATTGACAGTGACAGATTACACTCACATATTAAAAAACTAATTGTGCTTTAAAAACTGTAAAGTTATAGGACAGCTGACGTGCGCTTCCTCAAAATTGTATCTGCATGTCAAGGCTCCAGAGTGGACTGAGATGTGGGGAGTGCCACAGCCGTGTTTGACTGCTGAAGTTACATTACAACGGTACCTATTTTAAGCCAAAACACGAGTTTTTTGCAAAGTAGTTTTGTTGTCGAAACCTAACCGCCAGCAACAACGTGAACCATGTGTGACAAACTGAACCGCGACCGTTTCACAACGATAAGCACGTAATACGACATTAACCGCGAGTGTTAATGTTTGTTCCGCCCAAGCTGCAAAGCATCACGTTGCCAGTTCTACACGTGTGTGTGTGTGTGTGTGTGTGTGTGTGTGTGTGTGTGTGTGTGTGTGTAGTTCATAGTGGCTCTGTATCACAAAGTAAAATAAACAAAGTAAACACACTTACTGATTTGTGAAATTGAGTTTTATAAATAATATT
>NW_027176483.1:22744217-22769217 GCF_023349555.1 Cebidichthys violaceus | reverse complement strand
TTAGCACTGTGGTTAGCTCATGTTGTTTCATGTTGTTGCTATAGAAATACATTTGATTTGATTTAATTCCCCACTAGATGGGAGCGGGATCTATTATCGCCTGGTTAAGGTAGATAAAGAACCAATCAATATAAATAAGTGTCACAGTTTCCATTATGGCTCCTTAGAGCTGAAGGTTTGCACCTGGTTGAATAACGAATATTCAAGAAAATGGGTTACAGCTGCTTAAAGGGGGGGGGGGGGGGGGGGTAATTGAATGATGACTTCATGAACCAGATGAAAAGTAGATTGTTTTGAGATATTCCGTCGCTGCTTTGACTGATAAACTGATTTATTCTGTGGAAAAATGCCCTCACAGTGAAATGATGCCTCTTTTCACATTTAATCAGCAACCTTTCAAACAAAGTGGCTGCTGAATAATTCCTAACATTCAGAATTTCATTTCTCATTTGAGTTCTCTTCTCTTGTTTTGTACCCCTGCGTTTTGAGCAGGCTTTATCAAGTAGTTGGCTACAGCTGTACAAGACAATGAGGTATTCATGAAACTATTTTTGCAGCAGTGAACAACATCCAATGCTCTCCTACTTGAGATGTCAGATGGTTTAATCACGTCTGGACTAATTGGAGGAGATGAATCCAAACTGTCTCTTTGGATTCCAATTGAAACCCAGAATCATATCTTCAAGGACAAATGTCAAAAAATGTCCATAGACAAAGTCACTCCAGCAGCCTGCTGTTGAGCCACATGTTCATTATCATCATAATATATATATTATTATTTGAGACGTTTGTATAGGTGTTCATGGATTTGAATTCTACGTAACCTTTTGAATCCAAGTTGTTTACAGATGCTGTTCTCTGCGTAGGAACAGGTGACAGATACTCAAAGGACAGATGGTCCTTTAAAGGATGTGTGTTCTCTATTCAGGGCTGCAGTGAGAGCTAGCAACAACCTAGCATGGTCACCACGCAGCTACAGCGGGCCATAACACCGCCTAGAACATCACTGGTAACCATCTACTGAATGAGCCTGCCAAGAGTCAAAAGATACTAAAAGACAAAAGCCACCCAGCCTCAAGCTGTTCACTCTGCTGCCGTCTGGAAAGAGCTACAGTAGAAGTATCAGTAGAAGCATTAGTAGTATTAGTAGAAGTATTAGTAGAAGTATCAGTAGAAGTATAGAAGCTGGCAGACAACTAGACTGCAGAATAGCTTCTTCCTTCTTCCTCAGGCTGGGATAGTCCTTAATTCATCCTCCACATATAAAATAGATTTGTTCTTTATTGTTTTTTTATGTTTTTATGTAGCAAAATGGGACTACAAACTGCATTTAGTTGTGCAACACGGCTTTGTGCACTTAACCCCATACAGGGGCTGGTAAATGCATTGAACTAATCAACAGCTGATGTGACAGAATGTTCTTCAACTAAACAAAGATTAAACAGAAGTCTTTGTTTTTGGTATCGAGGACGAACGATTGAAAGTCAGCGCTCAGCTTCAATCACTGACGTTAAAAACCACAAACCAAGCCAGAGGTCTAGGTGTAGTTATGGATTCAGACCTCAACCTGAACACCACATCAAGACCATCACAAAACCAGCCTCCTATCACCTGAAGAACACATCAAGGACTAGAGGACTTACAGTGGCTTGCAAAAGTATTCATACCCCTTGAACTTTTCCACATTTTGTCACATTACACGCCACAAACATAAATATATTTTATTGGAATTTTATGTGAAAGACCAACACAAAATGTCACACAATTGTGAAGTACAAAGAAAATTATACATGATTTTAAAATTTTTTCACAAATAAAAAACTGAAAAGTGCAGTGTGCAGAAGTATTCAGCCCCCCTGAGTCAATACTTTGTGGAACCGCCAGTCTTTTGGGGTATGTCTCTACCAGCTTTGCACATCTAGAGACTGAGATTTTTGCCCATTCTTCTTTGCAAAACAGCTCAAGCTCAGTCAGATTAGATGGAGAGCGTTTGTGAACGGCGGTTTTCAGATCTTGCCACAGATTCTCGATGGGATTTAGGTCTGGACTTTGACTGGGCCATTCTAACACATGAATATGTTTTGTTTTAAACCATTCCATTGTAGCCCTGGCTTTATGTTTAGGGTCGTTGTCCTGCTGGAAGGTGAACCTCCGCCCCAGTCTCAAGTCTTTTGCAGACTCCAACAGGTTTTCTTCCAAGATTGCCCTGTATTTGGCTCCATCCATCTTCCCATCAACTCTGACCAACTTCCCTGTCCCTGCTGAAGAGAAGCACCCCCAGAGCATAATGCTACCACCACCATGTTTGACAGTGGGGATGGTGTGTTCAGGGTGATGTGCAGTGTTAGGTTTCTGCCACACATAATGTTTTGCATTTAGGCCAAAAAGTTCAATTTTGGTCTCATCTGACCAGAGCACCTTCTTCCACAGGTTTGCTGTGTCCCCCACATGGTTTCTGGCAAACTGCAAACGGGACTTCTTATGGTTTTCTTTTAACAATGGCTTTCTTCTTGCCACTCTTCCATAAAGGCCAGATTTGTGGAGTGCACGCCCAATAGTTGTCCTGTGGACAGATTCCCCCACCTGAGCTGTGGATCTCTGCAGTTCGCCAGAGTCACCATGGGCCTCTTGGCTGCATCTCTCGTCAGTGCTCTCCTTGTTCGGCCTGTAAGTTTAGGTGGACGGCCGTGTCTTGGTAGGTTTGCAGTTGTGCCATACTCTTTCCATTTCCGGATAATGGATTGAACAGTGCTCCGTGAGATGTTCAAAGCTTGGGAAATCTTTTTATAGCCAAACCCTGCTTTAAACTTTTCCACAACTTTATCTCTGACCTGTCTGGTGTGTTCCTTGGACTTCATGGTCCTGTTTGCTCCCCAATATTCTCTTAACAAACCTCTGAGGCCGTCACAGAACAGCTGTATTTGTACTGAGATTAGATTACACACAGGTGGACTCTATTTAGTCATGAGGTCAACATTCAATCATTCAGCAGTCATCAGGCAACTTCTGAAGGCAATTGGTTGCACTCAGAGAAAAGGGGGCTGAATAATTTTGCACACTGCACTTTTCAGTTTTTTATTTGTGAAAAAAATTTAAAATCATGTATAATTTTCTTTGTACTTCAGAATTGTGTGACACTTTGTGTTGGTCACATAAAATTCCAATAAAATATATTTATGTTTGTGGCGTGTAATGTGACAAAATGTGGAAAAGTTCAAGGGGTATGAATACTTTTGCAAGCCACTGTAAGTCCTCTAGTCCTTGATGTGTTCTTCAGGTGATAGGAGGCTGGTTTTGTGATGGTCTTGATGTAGAGTCAGAACTAAACACGGAGAAGCAGAGTTCAGTTCTTCTGCTCCACACATCTGGAACAAAGTCCCAGAAAGATGCAGGTCTGCTGAGACCCTCAGACTGAAGACGTCTCTGTTTAATGCTGCCTTTGATTGAACCAGAGTCAAGGATATTAATGCATTTGTGCATTTTATTTCTTACACCGCTTTTTAGTGTTTTAATTACTGTTCTTAATTGTTTTTAAATCTCCTTTTCTTTTGCATTATGTCTTAATGCTTTTAATGGTTTTGTGTGAAGCACTTTGAATTGCCTTGTTGTTGAAATGTGATATACAAATAAACTTGCCTTGCCTTAAAAAATAAGTAAAGTTAATAGCTGACAATGTTCAACAGCTAGTGAGTATTTACAGTATTTCATCATCATCAACAGTGTGACTCATTGAGGATCAACTGAGCACAATAGACTGGAACAATTGAGCTCTGTGGAACACAGGAATACATTATATCAGGCTTTGGATACACAGACGATACCTGTTAGTAGGATCCATTCACTGCTGTTCATGAGCTTTGCATGAGGTTTGTTGACAATAAGACAAATATAGAAAATAACCAGACTTATCCATTAACACCAGGGAGCACAACAGCTGTAAACACAAGGGCCTGGTATGAGGTGACCTTTCAAGTCTGTGGTTATCGAAATCAGGAATTGTTTAACTGCTTAATGTAGCATTAACTAGTGTTATTGCAGACAGTATAAACCGAAGCCAGCTGCTCACCAACCAGTGTTGAACTCCACATGTGCATCGAACAGAGCAACGACGGGAGCGGAGGCTGCCCTCCATCCGCTGACTCTGGATCTGATCAGTCCCTCCTGCTTGTCATGGCGGACCATCTTGATGAATCCCGGGCCGTACTGAATGTTGGTCTCCTCTACAAATCTCTGCAGGTGCTCTTTCAGCTCCGCTAGAGAGAGAGACACACACACACACACAAATACACTTGGGTGTTAAAGAAATTAAAGTAAAGAAGCAGCATTGATCTTATCGACAAACCTCCACAGAAGCTCCCTCAGCTCCACAGGACCAAGGAAAAGCAATCTGAGTTGTTCCTGTTCTGATGTGAGGCTCCTGGGACAGAAGACGTCACATGTGTACAGACTGTAAAGCCCTCTGAGGCACATTTGAGACTTATGATGATTTATGATGATTTTGGGCTATACAAATTAGATTGAGTTGAATTGAGTGTATGTGTGTGTTGTGTGTGTTAACCAATTTAGCCAAATTTCTATCAGAAACATGCAGGACATTCAAAGTGAATGATTTTGAAGGATATTTCAGTTTTACAACAAGTGTTTTGCCCCCCCCCCCCCCCCCCCCCCCCGCCTACTGGCTGATAACACTTTACTAACACATTTAATTTTGGTGCTCAAGCCATATGTTGCAACAATAACACATTTCACATTTCATGGACTCTTTGGCAGAGCATAGGACACACAACAATTAAACAAAATATTCCCATATTGACTAGACAAACATGGTGAATTGACATGAACACGTAGTCGAGAATAGTGTGGCAGCAGAGAGTGGTGAGGCAACCTATTCTCACTCTCAGTGCCCCTCGGCATCAGAGATCAACTCACGGCGCCCTTTAGCTACTTTAGACGACCCGTCATCCCTTCAACTAACTCCAGTGTAAACCCTTGACCAAGTGAAATAGTGTTCCCAGTTTGGTGAGGAATAACTTGCCTACACAGAGCCCAGACCTCAACCCTGGATTGAGCCTGTGAGCCAGGCCTGGCCTGTGTCTGATGTACTGTATGGTGACGTCAATTTGTCAGAAAACAGCTAATCTCTCTAAACAGATTATGTAGTCACATGTAGAATCTGTAGGCAACTGGACAATATTTTGGCATTGATGGGGTTCTGGTTTCCGACTAGTATTGACCAATCACGTTGGAGAAAGCTTTGGTTGAATGCAGGTAATCAGTCCACGTGGAGAGCTTAAGAAGAGGAACCCACAGGCTAGTGTCTGATGACGATTTAGCTTTTTATTGGTTGAAAATTAGGTTTTTAGAACCTGGCTACGTGTGAAATCATACCTCATATGAGGTCATACACGTCCTTTCTCAACTCGACTCTGCTAACTGGAGAGTAAACAAGGAGCAGCGCACAGAGAAAAACTCTGTTACTTTCTTCTTAATTCTATTCTGTACAGCTTTGTACAGCAGTCTTTCTGTTCAGAGTTGAATTAGGGTTTATTTGTGTAAAGTTGTACTGTCTTTCTGGACATAGTTAAGCAGAGTTGATAAGAAGGCATAAGCAGAATCACAGTATGTCTGAGCTTCCCAGCCCTGGCAGTTCGTTGGCATAATAAACAGAAACCTTTGTTTCAGCCGGTGCTTTCAGATCCTTTAGAGTGCTGTCAACCTCCTTGACATCAGCTGAGATTGCAATACAAACAGCATGAAAACCTGATCTGATGTTTTCAAATGACCGGTAATAGGGTCTTAGATTGACCCGCCAAAAGTTCAATGTCTTTTGTGTGAATTCTGTGCTTCATTGGGATCTGAAAAGGCACACACCACCTTCTTCGCTCTCTCTTGAGTTAGTGTAGCGACCTGACCTCACCAGAGTGAAGCCCTGCAGATAAACAGCAGAGCCGTGGTTGGTCTCAGTGAGCCAGAGTTCCATTAGGCAAATAATACAGGATTGACGTTAGTCAGAGGGATACTGTACAGAGACTCAAAGTTCATCAGCTTGGTTCTGTAGACTCTGAACGTTAACAAGCATGATGGATGGAAGTGGTCACCAAAAGGCTTCCTCTTAAATCCTCCTATGTCTTATCTCTTGTTCTGCCTCTTACCTCCAGATACATTCTGGGCCTGTGCAGAACTCCACGAAATCCCCATACCAAACCAAGCCATACCAAACATGCTTGAGGCAGACATTTAGAAAACTCTAACCAAGAGAGATGGCTTGATCAGCTCAAGTCCAATCACTTCCTGGAGCCGAGCAAACCCCAAACTGTCCGAGGACGACTCTTCCCTCTAGCGCAACCTTTCCTTTGGCCGTCTCAGCCACCGGGTGAAACTTTTCTTTTTACATTACATTACATTACAGTCATTTAGCAGACGCTTTTATCCAAAGCGACTTACAATAAGTGCATCAACATTGGTAATCAAAAGAACTACTAGTCACCAGAAGTCATAAGTACATTTCCTTTTCCAAACAAGCATCTAAGAGCATGAAGCAGAGCATAGCTCAGAGCCAAAGTACAGAAACAAGACAAACAGTTAGTGCTATAAGTAATACGAATACAATAAGTGCAACAAGCTAGTATGAAAACAATAAGTGCAACAAGCTAGTATGAATACAATAAGTGCAACAAGCTAGTATGAAAACAATAAGTGCAACAAGCTAGTATGAAAACAACAAGCGCTAAGTGGAAGGCTCAGGGTAGCACTTCCTGAAGAGGTGGGTCTTCAGCCTGCGCCGAAAGATGGGCAGCGAATCCGCTGTCCTGACGTCAGTGGGAAGTTCATTCCACCACTGTGGGGCCAGGACAGAAAACTTTTTCCTGCGATAGTGGTGTTGATGCTAATTAAGCAATTGAGATGCGTTAGTTCATAAATTACGAACAATTTTGAATTGTTGCACAAACCTTCCCTTGTGCTTCTCAATCTCTCAGTTGCTGAACGGTGCATTAAGTCAATTTAAGGTCATACTGTACCTCTTGCCAAGATATCCTTCACTGACTTTACTTGGTATACACACTGGTCCTCCATCATTCATTGATGTGTTCAACACTGTATTCATTGTGTTCAGTCATCATCACAATCATTTATTTGTCTGTTCAGTAGTTATTAATTGCAGGGCTGTAATCACCCATTTAACATTGAAGGAGACCATTTTCAACGTATACCTTCCAAACCGTCCCGGGGGGTCTGGATGCAGATAAACCGACAGAGAGCTAGATGAGCTGATGAATGTTACCTGAGAGATTAACTGTTATGTTCACAGTACAGTAACTCGTGCCTGCTCTCCAGCATCCCTCACTCCTTCTGTCTCCCTGAGTCCACATTAGTTAGCATGAGATCATCAGGCAAACTACTGCATGCTGCTGATATTTGTTTGTATTTGAACAGCATGGGTCTCGATGGTTACATGGCGGAGAGCTGTAGGTGGATGTAGGCTGTGTTATTCTGAAGCTTTAAGTTGATTCTTTCTTATTTACCTCCATGCCTCCACTGCTGCCTTTTAATGTCCAGATCAAACAGCCAAAGCCTCAGGTTTGGGGGTTGTGGCAAGACAGGGTTCGACAGAACAAAACTAGTATCCATTGTAGTCACACCCCTCTCCGTCAGTGCATTCTCTTTACAAAAAAGCATGTCACTATGGAAATGAATGTTGATTGGTAAGAGCATAAAAATAGTTGAAATACATACATTTTTGGAGGGTTGCGAGGGGCAATTTGATACTTTCTGTATATTGAGGGGTACTTGTTGAACAAAAAGGAGCGTGTTTCAGCAAATATGAAACTAAACTATCAACATCAATGGAGTTATTAACATCAATAAGTTCATTAACCTTTACTAATAATAACGGGGCACCACCTTGTGAACAGGGACCAATAACCAAACTATAAACTGAGTCTCAAGATTAGTGTTCACTCAGAATGTCCACAGTCAAAGTGCTGTTGTACACTCAGAGCGAACAGTCAAGGTTCAAGCACACATCGAGCTATCACACACATATGCACAAGTAATCACAGAACGCCGCTCTTTAAAATAGAGTTTATTAAATCAAATAATAAATGATCAAATCAAATAATATCAAAAGCCAACAAACACTATCATACAATTATGTGTCTAATACCTAAAGTCAAGTGAACAATCTGTGGTGAGAGTGTGTATATATATATATATATATATCGACGCACAATGTGGGTTGAGACAATAGACTACGTTCACCCATGTGTCTGAGATGGTTAGCTAAATCAGTGTGTGTGTGTGTGTGTGTGTGTGTGTGTGTGTGTGTGTTAGTAGAAGAGGGAGATAGTAAAAAAGGAAAAGCCAAAGTCTAAATGAGGCACTTAGCGGCACCGTGAGAATTTAAAGATTTAAAGAAGAGAAAACAAAACTAAATAATCCACAAAACAAAGCAGATCTTTATCACCGCGGTGAAATACGAATATTGCTTTCTTATCACCCCGGAAACCGGCCGGGGAATCGAGGTTCGGCCCGCCGTGGTGCTGGTCTTTAAATCACAATCTCCAAATCCACTGATCTAATACAACACGGTTACAGCAACAGACATTACACAGTATAACGGGACTCAGCGGTAAAGATCCTGAGTGTCCCGTCTACCAGGATCAGTATCTACCAGGATCAGTATCCACCAGGATCAGTATCCACCAGGATCAGTATCCACCAGGATCAGTATCTACCAGGACCAGGCCTCTGGTTAAACATCAGGCCAGCCTATGCTCCTTTGTTTAAAAGCACAGGCGAGGGCCTCAGTCAGACTCCAACACTGTACATATTGTCCTTGTAAGTGATTGCGCCTCATATTAGTCGTATGTATAGTACGGTCACTGAACATGAGTCAAGAACTCAGTAGCTTCAAACTAACCTTCAGACTTGAGACTGCATTAATACATTGGCTATCATTGTCCCAATGTTAACTTAATCTTAGTTTACATTCTATTATCTAAAATAATACGGATTATTCGTGCTGAAGTTGAGTGCAATCACTCTCCTTCATCTTTAGTACACATTCGGGTGATAAGCCTGAAACCAGAAAAGTGGAGGCTGTAGTAACGACAGATGAGAGCCCGTAGTTTTGAACTGAGATGCTCACATATACGTGTAATGCTTGGGTGATTAGGTTAAATCCTGTCTAATCATTCCTGTGGTTGCTCGTGCTGCACTTTGTCCCTAGATTACTATTAACCTGGTTAGTAAAATGGTTTCATAACTGAGAGGAATAAGACCATAAATAGTGTGCCATGTGTCTTCAAACACTGGACGTCTGTGGCCGTTACAATGAAATCAAGTCGGTTTAGTCATTCTTTGTGTTTATCATCATCATGATCGTAGTTTAGTAGCATGCCTAAATGTGCTAATCAGCACTGAACAGCTGAGGCAGGTGGTAATGTCATTATGTTTCAAGGTAACTGGTGTTGGGCCCTCATGGCCTGGACAGAGCCTTCACCGAGACTTGGGCCTGTTTGTCCAGCAAAAGGCGTGATCTGGGTGGGAGATGACGGCAAGCTCCAGGGAATGTCCTTAGAAGCAATAAAACATCAACACTGCGATGCCGTTGGACAAACAACCACAGGCTCCACAGGGGTTATCTGTGCTGTAGCCCTGCTGTCCCTGAAACCATAAACCCAGCTCTTGGCCATTCCACGCAATTCAATTCACTTGCAAGGAGGCAGAGAAACTTTGTTGCTCTCTCCTCTGACTCGTGTCGGGCAAGGAAGCACGAATCACAGCTTTGCTGCTTTTCAGAGAATCTAGGCCAGGCTTACATCCGCGGGACAAATAAAGACCGTTTTAGTTTTGTTTTTGGACCCTGAGGCAGAGAACGGATAACGCACCATTCTCTTCCTGTTAACGTTGACTTTATGCCGCTCATAAGGAAGGAGAAGTCCCTTATTTGCCGAAGGAAACTCCGCCACAGAGAGCGAATCTGAGCGATTCTGAGTTTAACCAAGAAGGACCATACCGACCGCCACGAAGTCATCTCACCGTAAGAGGCTTAGTGAGTCTGGGCAGATGTAGGTCATAGTGCCAGGATCGTTAATTACTGTGTATTTCCCGCTACTGCAATCGTGTTTTGAGATAGATCAGTCATTGGGGTCGGTAGTTTGTTATTCTATTGTTTCAAAGATCAGAACCGCGGTTGGGCGAGTTCAAGATCATCAGCCGTGTTTCTGTGATGAGAGAACAATCTCCATATTTCACTGCAGTGGTGAGGATCTGGATTTATTTAGTTTTGTTTGCTTTCTCTCTTCTTCTACTAACACACACACACACACACACACACACACACACACACACACACACACTCTCTCGCCACAGATTTGTTTGTTGATTTTAGTGCCCCGTTATTATTAATGATAATTGTTTATAATCTTATTGACATTAATAATTCTATTGATTTGCTCCTTTTCATTCTCAACGCTATAAACCAAAGTCTGGTACAACTTTAAACGTTGACCTGATTTTGACACAGTTAATGAATTACCAAAGTCACCAACAATTGTTGATATTTTTAAGTCTGGACAAAGACATGGAACAACCAACTTAGTGATTGAACAAAATACTGAATGTTCAATCTGTATGGGTGTATAAAAATAGAGAAACACTGATTCATTGTGTTGCTATGGAAACAGTTAATGTGAGCGGTCCATAGATTTCATATTAAAACAAATAAACGGTATTCTGTCTCTGATAATACATATACATGCTTATATTGAGTGTGTTGCTTCTGTCTCTCACCATGAGCTTCATATATGCCTTGCACACATTCGGACAGACAGACAGACACACAGACACTCTCACACACTCACACAGACCAACCACAGGGGAACAGTGAACGTCTTCATTTCCTTGTTGTGATTTCTCTCTGTTGTAATCCTCCTGCTGTCTTCCCTTCTCCATTCATTATTGCTATAGTTTTCCTTTAATGAGCCTCAGTTTGACACTGACCTGAAGAAAGACGGGCTCTTTTAAAATGGGAGTCTTTGAAGAGAACCTCATTTTGTTACATGTACATTTGAGAATAGAACAAAATCAGATGACTCTCCACGTCATTTTGCAAAATCCCGGGCAAGATCATGTTTAGTCTTTCCACTGACATAAACATGAAGATGAAGCCTTTAAATTCATTGGAATTCTTAATGTCTGTTGGACCATGTGAGGCTGTACTTCACCACTGCTGTGCTTTGTCGTACAGTAGAACGGGAGCCAGAGCCTTCAGCTGCTGAGCTCCTCTCCAGTGGAAGCAGCTCTTAGTTTCAGTCTGGAACACCACAGTTAAGATTCAAGGACTTCCTACGATACACTAATCCATGTTCCATTAATGCACGTTACCAAATTCCCCAGTGTTGTTAATGGCCTCAGGTGTCTCCACTCTGCCTGACGACCCTCTGCCACACCCACCTCCACACCTGCAAGGACAGCAGCCAAACAGGCAGGCGACAGGCAGACGGGGCAGAGCGGGTCGTCACACGGTGTTCCTGAACATTCCTGAAGAGAAGACTGTCTTCAGATAAAATGTTGTTGCTAAGAGAGACGCACCTTTTAAACCCATCTCAATGTTCTGCTGCCTGTTGATGGATGGAGGCATGAACGAGTGTCAACTGTGTTTGAGGCTAAGCTCTGAATTCAGAAAGGTGGGCATGCTGTTCACATCTCTGAGGAAAGCGTGAGCATATCACAAGTTATATGTTAAGTTTTATGATTCTTACGGCTGCTGCTGTGGTCATCTACCAGTATGATCTCTTTGAGCAGGTGGAACGGCGTCCTCTGGATAGCTGTGTGGACGGAGCGCAGCAACACCGACAAGGCCTCATTGACGAAGATGAAGATGACACTGAGCTGAGGAAGATCTGATGAATACGACATGTTTCTGCACCTGGGGGAGGAAGGGAGAGAGAGAGAGAGAGAGAGAGAGAGAGAGAGAGAGAGAGAGAGAGAGAGAGAGAGAGAGAGAGAGAGAGAGAGACAGGGAGAGACAGACAGACAGACAGAGAGTTTTTCTTTGAATGACATTAATACATCTTAGCATGAATCCATACAGATAAATAGATAAATACTGCCGTCAAACATCTCGCTGAATGAATCACTACGTTGAGAACACATCGATCGACAGACTGACCCGTCCGGTCGTAGGTCCGGGATTGGCCGGGTGAAGGAGATACGGTCACTAAGGTAGCCGTTGTAGCCGTAGTAACGGAACTTCCTGAGGGCGACCCTCCGACTCTCGGGGCCCAGGTCGCGACCCCAGTGGTCGAACAGTGAGGCGGAGGAGGAGGAGGCCGACGAGGACGCAGCGTCTTCACCGTCCTGCTGAGGGGTCTCTGTGGATGGAGGAGGAGAGAGGTTGATGCACTTTGGAAAGAGCGTATTTTGAAGAAACATGTTAGAATATTTTTACGTTTTCTCCAGACGCACCACCGCTGTGCTGTCAGATGCTGTGAACCGACCTGATGCGGAGCAATTTAATGACAAATGAAGGTCCCTCCAACTGTGACGGAGTGCTAAGTGTGCTGTTTGGTTGTTAAAGAAAGGGCTGAGGGCTGAAAGAATGACTTCAGCAGCGCGGAGGATAGAGCAGAAATGTGATGCCTTAACTGGGATTTTCATTGTTATTACAGATAAGTCATTCTGTCACGTCGATCTATTTCTGCAGAGGTGGACGCAAATCCAATAACATGCCCAAGGTAGCAGCACTGTAGCTTAGCGGTCTGTGCTACATGAGCAGCAAGGAGCCGATGTGAAAAACAATGAGAGACGGAAACATGCTTGAGGTTGCTCTCATTGTGGCTCGTCATGATTCATAACCACAGTGCAGAGTGATGCTTTGAGCTTCCCTGTCCCCTGTGGTGGAGATCAACGGAGCGTCACATATTCACCAGTCTGAGACGTTCGTGTCCGACCCTGGTGGGGGTTGAAAAGGTGCAACGTGAATAAACAAAAAGTGCTCAGGCCTAAAAAATAACTTAAATGAGTAAATAGTGAATTCTATATTTCACTTTCACGACCTCCTCTAAATGTAGATTTCTTCTTCCAAAATAAATTGGATTTTTTGTGTTGAATCATTTAGAATATAAAGTTCAAAGATCGATGACCCTGGACTAAACCACTACAGCGGGCGCTACCACTGCAAAGACATCTTCAATATCTTCTTTTTATTACAGTTTTGACCAAACCAGTTGCTCTTGTCCTCCTGCCTTTCTAACAGGCCAGCTGGAGGACTGAAGTGGCTCCTCTCCTTCCTGAGCTCAACAGGGTTTTTATTGTCTGAAGAGCAGTACTTCCCCTTTTGGCAATTACATGATTAATGCTCTCGTGGTGGAACGCCACCTTCCTCCAGAGCCTTAAAGTGAGCACCTTAAAAGCACTTCACACTTTTCTTGGCCACAGATGCACCCAAAATGTTGTTAAGATTTAAGTCGCCTCATTTGAGCACCTTTTTTTTGAGTTGAAATCTGAAAGAAAGAGTGATGTTGGCTGAAAAGAAAAGCCATTTATATTCTCTCAAGCTTTTAGTTAACACCGGAGGACAGCAGGAATGAGACACTTTGAAAGGTTTCTCAGCGCAGCCAGATCCTGGAGAGGACTGATGTCTCATAGAGCAACTACAGCGTGTGTGTGTGTGTGTGTGTGTGTGTGTGTGTGTGTGTGTGTGTGTGTGTGTGTGTGTGTGTGTGTGTGTGTGTGTGTGCTCTTATTGAAAGGTCAGGTGAACACTCTTGTCAATGCACTGCTTTGTGAACTTTCATTCACATTATATTTCAACATGTGAACATTTTGTTTCCTCTAGACCAGGGGTCGGAACCCCGCGGCTAAATGAAGGCACAGAACAACCCGAGAGCCCAGAACACAACCCGAGAGCCCGGTATGATTAGAACACAACCCGAGAGCCCGGTATGATCAGAACACCACCCGAGAGCCCGGTATGATCAGAACACCACCCGAGAGCCCGGTATGATTAGAACACAACCCGAGAGCCCGGTATGATCAGAACACCACCCGAGAGCCCGGTATGATCAGAACACAACCCGAGAGCCCGGTATGATCAGAACACCACCCGAGAGCCCGGTATGATCAGAACACAACCCGAGAGCCCGGTATGATCAGAACACCAGCACATGCATTCACTGCCCACCAATGATGTTAACAGAGAGGAAACATGAGGTCTCAACCACCACAGATAGTCGCATGAACACAAACCTCTTCTTTCAAAAGATGAGGAAATATAATATCATGCTTCCTTGATCACCCAGAATTTAAAGCCGAAGGTCAAGTCAGTTAAATACATTTTATAAAATTCAGTACTTTATTTTAAAATGCACATTTTCCATAAACGTTCTGCCTTGTACTTTAATCTTTAAATGAATCCCGTATATGACTTGAAACAAGAGAAGAACATGTATTTATTAATAGAGTATGTATTATCTACAATTTCTCCGGTCCAATTAGAAAACTGACGATGAATATTGAGATGTTTTAATAGTGTTTGATCAGGGAACTACCGGTGATAGTCATGTGATTGCACCGCCTGCGACCACTCGTGGGCCTTCTGCGTCACGCGGCGGCCGTGGTGACGTCACTTTCTGCTGCGCACACGCCTCACACCATCATCACTACAGCGAGGATGAACTCAGTTTAACTGCTGCTTCGTGATGTTTATTTCCGCCCAATAAGATTTGTAAACTCGCGGATGATGCTCTCCAATTTCACAACTGGAAAGGACGCTTTGATATCCGTAACTCCAGAAGTGTTTCTGGACCCATGGTTCCTCATCTGTCGGGGGAATGCAGCGGAGCGGAGACAAGGTTTCAGTTTAAGCAGCGAGGAGCCTGAACTGTCCTGTGAAGCTGATTTAGCATGACAGCTGGTTACCACTAGAGTCCCGGTGGCGCCGATGGTACCGACGCAGTGACTGCAGGGTGGAGATGGCGGCATTTTCTGGATTAGAGGGTCAGGAGTCTCAGGATGAACCTGATTCATATTCGGTACATTGATCATGCCGGTGCTAGACGACCTAAGGGAACGATTCAGAACCTCTGATAAGCAGTGAGAGGTTTGAAGGGGCTAAACTATTTAAGGCCTTCAAAACAGGTGAAATAATTTGAAACTCAATCCTCAACGCTCCAGGTAGCCAGTGTACTGACACTAGTACTGATGTAATATGTTATCTTTTCCTGGTTTTTGATCATGAAGTAGAAGAATGGAGACCTTCCCATCATCTGCACTCACTCTAACATCATTTGTCAGGAGTCTTGTTGTCATGTGAAGTGCATGTCACTGTTTCAATACTACCTTTCCCAATATCTTGCTTAGAAATGGCAGGTTGGCCTAAAATTGCTCAAAACAGACGAGTGGAGATTATGCAGCTTGAGTAGAGGCTTGACCAGAGCTGCCTGTCTCTAGAGATCAGTTTAAATACATCTAACACATGAAAAGAAAACTGTCCAAAACCTCCTTGAAGCAAATAGTGGGAACTGAATCTAGGGAGCAAGTGGAAATCTCCAACTGCATGATGATTATAGGTTCCCATTCACGCATTTTACAAAAGAAATTCAGATTTCTTTGATTGTCGAAATCACGTGCGATACATAATCCATAGCCTTGCAGTCTGAGGCATCCTCAATGTGCTAATTAAAACCATCCTATCACTGGAGATTAAGCGCCACTGGAGGTAGCCAGAGCCACTGCTCCACTGTAATCATAGCGCACGTGACAAACAGAGAAGCGGACATTGAACTGACAGACCAGCTGGGAGTCCACACAAACGGAGGACCTCGGTCACCCTGGACTGCGTTGTGGTGGTAAACTCTGGCACTTAGTGCTGTGACACGCTGGTTGGCAGGAGGTGGGCTGCCTGTCAATGTCCACACAGAACACACGCATGACGCACGCGTGACGGTTCAGGAAAAGAGAGTGAGGGGTACTATGTTGGAAATCATTTTTTTACAGCATTGAGAATAAGCTTCATAAATATGAAAAACCATCAACTCTCGTCAAAAAAAAAAAGAAGCCAGAAAAAGAGGCGTTAGAAGAGAAACTAAAGCAGCGACACGATGTGGAGCGAGGTGAGAGAACGACGAGGAGAGCAAGAAAGAAAGGATTCATCCCTGGGCAACCCGGAGCTCTGTCACATCAGCTGGCAGAGAGACACTCTTTTATCGGCTCACACACACACACACACACACACACACACACACACACACACACACACACACACACACACACACACACACACACACACACACTTCTTGCCAACCAGATGGATGGATAGATCGATAGAAGTCTCCTGATTGAAATAAGGGTGAGCTAAAGCTCAGTCAGGGAGACTCTGTCTTTCTCTTCTGCTTCTACTCTAACTGTCATTCCAGTAAGAACCAATGCAACCCTCCTCCACCAATCACTTCCATTCCTCATTATATCTAATCCAGTCCTGCTCACATGCCATCATCAGATCTTCAGCATACTCCCTTCAACACCCCTTTGTGGGCGAAAGAAATAGATATCTATATAAATAGATATATATATAGATATATTTAAATATGATTGTCTGTCTTCATGCCGCTGTAACGCCCGCTCCTCCTCCACCTTCCCATTACCCTCATTAGCCACACCAGTCTAAGTAGAATCCTCATCGTGAACGAAGAGGTGATGAAGACGTCTTTTGGGTCCACAGTAACAAGTCCGGGTCTATTGGTGTGGAGGGGAATGCTTCTGTGCTGCATCTTGATGAGAGAGCAAAACGTCCCGCTCCGCTGTGAGTCAGCGTAACGGACGCTTCCAGCATCTTCTTCTTCTCTTTAGAACCTTTTATCACCTTTTGTTTGTAATGACGCTGACCTACATTCAGCCAGTTACTCTGCATGCGGTACGCCACATTCCAGCACAGCACATTCTAGGAAATTGAATGTCGTGGTAGAAAATCTGTAAAACACTTCCTGTTTGCGTTCAGCACTAGTTGTGAGCGTGGAAACCCAGTGTTTACTGACATCACCCCCTGGTGTGTGTTCTCTGCATTGACTCCCAGTGGACTCAGATCTTCTGTTTACTCAGCCCCATTGATTTACATGTGGGATAAAGGATGCACAGAAACAGCTTCAAACGATCAAGACCTCAAATGGGACATGAGCCCGATTTGCAAAAACACAGTGTGGATGTAAAAACATTCAATTAGACGCCTCCTCCGTGTACCTTCAAGTCGCTCATCAGCCCCACATTGAAAAAGTTGCTGCTGCTGCTGCTTCGCAGGAACCTATCCCAGCAGGCTTTGCACTTGTAACACAAACACACACCCACTCACACCCGAGGATTTGAAAGAATTTGTTTTCGTGGAGAAAATCTCATTTGCTTGGCAAACCCTGCAAGATTATCTCCCTCCGAAAGCGTTTTGTGTTCCAATATTTAAAGAGGCAGAAGAGAAAACACAGGCAATTCATTTGCCTTTTGTACCGACTCCCTTCAAATCACACGGCGGCTTCTTTCACACCGGAGCAAGCGATGACAAAAGTGCTTTTTCAATTGCTTGCAGTCTGGTTGATTGCGTTGCCACGAGGATGCTCGCACAAAAGTTGTTTGCAAAATGCTGTGCTGCTCCCCAGCTGGGGCGAAAAGTGAGCCCATCTGCACTTCCTCTCGGTAAATGCAATGAGTGCTGTGCTGCTGCTTCTTGGGGTACAGTGACACACTCAGAAGCTACTGACGTGTGCGTGGCAGAGAGTAAGAGAGGGGGGCCTGCAGCCTCGTGCAAAAGGTCACACATGATTCATTTAATCAAGCAGCGAGCAGATGGTAATCTCTGTCTTCTTCCCTCCCTTCAGGTATGAATAATGTGCTTATTAGCTCACACCTGGACAAGTGTCTCTGTAAGCAGAGACAGAGGACACAGCAGGACACACCCACAGGAAGCCACAACTGAGCTGAAGCTGTGTTCTCGTGGCTCTGCTGGCTTCATGTTCTTCAGCTGCTGGGTTCTCCAAAGAAGAAGCACGGAAATTCAAATCTGCAATTTCCTTGTGCGAGTTGACTTATCTAAACTTGTTCTCGCGGGCTTTGATGAACCTCACCTCGTGGTTTAGTGAGCGGAATAATGCTCAGTGTGTTCTCCTCTTACTCTTGTCTTTCTGGTGTCTCTCCAACACAAAGACCAGAGAGGCATATTCCATCGTCAAGACATTTCCTTCACCACACTAACAAGCTGTTAATACTACCAGCCATCATGTTCTCCCCATCTTGCTGTTGTCATGGTGGTCTGTACAATGACTGTCATTCCTTCTGCCTGCCTCTCATGCTCTCCGTACAATGTGTGTGTGTGTGTGTGTGTGTGTGTGTGTGTGTGTGTGTGCCCACAGGCATCATGGGGAGCATACATGATGGGATGTAATCCATGTCTTGATCACAGTTTGACTGCTGTTTGAATTATCCAAGTGGCCCTGTTCCAGGAATCAATAGAGATTGAGTGGGTCTTCCTGTAAATCCATAAGGCTCTCTGCTGCTCTCATTACATCACAGCGCTGCTGCTGAGGTTCTGTTGTCTCATACAATGAATCTGCTAAAACAGGCCGTTACAGAAAGAGAGGAAAGAACCACAGTAAACCGAGATCAGACAAAATGAAGCTCTCTGTCCAGGTGAGATGAGGCACATGAACACACACACACACACACACATGAAGTCAGCGTTCCCCACTGAGGGACATTTGGGATCACGTTATCAGTTATCCGGATGCCTTTTGGAGCAGAAGCCAAGAAATAAAATTTGATTTGATTTGAATATGTAATAACTTTGCAGTTTGTTGCACAGACTCAACAGCCACACTAGCAGCCCTGAGCTAAATGCTAACATGTGCATGCTAACATGCTTACAATGACAATGCTAACATGCTAATGTTCACCACAAGTGTTACATGCAAACATTTCCAAAGCCCAGCTAAGGCTAATGGGAATGCCTTTAGTTTTGAAGGTATTAGGTCATCAACCAAGTACTGGACTTTTGACGGTGCTACAAGAAAATACCCAATCCATCCTGACGTGGACTTGAATGTCTGTTTCAAAATTCATGGCAATCCATCCAATAGTTGAGACACTTCACCCAAGACCACAAATGTCAACCTCACAGTGACGACAGATCAGGGGATGACCAAAGTCCTGAGGGTACTGGGAACCACGTCGACACACAAAGGTTGTTGTTGCCAGTCCACATGATCGATGCTGAGATATTTCACAAGATGGAGGCGCTAGAGGGAAAGTCAGGGTACGACCAAAGTCACTACATCCTGTCGGGACGACACATGTGTGCACAAAGTTTCACATCAATCCGTCCAACAGTTGTTGAGATATTTCAGTCTGGACTAAAGTGATGGACCACCAGATAAACACACTGACTTTAGCATCCCTAGAAAAATGTCTGTTATGACATTGTTATGAATTATGACGGGATCAGCATAGTGGTCATTTTCACCATCGACAAGGATACAAATCGATGCTGCTGCTGTCTGTCTAGCCCTAAACAACCAGTGTGATTGAAGTGTCCATCACTATCAACAAGGAAGTTAAACTACAGTGTCATTAAACTGTGAATGATTGTGGACGTTGTTGTATTCATATTTTTCACAAGGACAGTAAGCCATGAAGTGTCCATTGTTAGTCCAGCCTACAGAACTCTAATCAGGAGACCAGCACAGACAGCCATCAATGAGCAGAACCCAGAGCTGCTGAACAAACAGTCAGGAAACAATTCACAAATACAGTTGGACCAAGTTAGTAAAAAAAAAAGTATTCTCATTTAACATTCCCTGGATTTAAAAGTAAATATAGATTTTTTTTCCAGTACAGCTGAGCAATGTGACTGCAGCAGGTGAAGAAACTATTCTGGGACCTTGAATCTTCTCCTCCGTGACCTCGTTCTGAACACAACAATACGTGTGGTTGAAAGGAATGCATGAATTAGATCCTGAGAAATGTCATCTTTATGCAAATGCATTACTTTACCCAGAACAATGCTTTTCAGCATCCCTCACTTGAATATACATCAGCATGTGCTGATTTAAAATATGCATCAAAACAGACCGGAACGTTGTTTTTTCTTCTTCTGAACAAGACATTTGCATCTGCGGCAGCCTGTTTGCTCAAACAGAGCAATATGGTTGAGTTGTCGGGGCATAATCAGAGGAACAGAAGGGCATGCTCCATGGAGACAGAGGAACAACGTGTTACTGCTGCTCCAGGAAGCCAATTAGTACACAGCAGGGAACAGCAGGTCCAATACAAGCTCTGTTCCATCTACCCTATGTGAGGTCCAGAGTTCAGCTGTCAGCGCTAGGCATGACGTGGAGCTGGCACAAAACACTGTGATTCACATGTGCTGATGAGTTCCTTAAAGTTAAGTACTGTTGGCTAATTTACCGCCCATACCGGTCGACGTTCATGAAGATTAAAGAAGTGTTCGGAACCTGGAATGAAAGAAACGCAGTAGAAAAGAATAAATCAGGTGGTTAACATTAACAATAGCAGTTCAGATAAGTACATATATATATACTGTACATAAAGCAAACTATGGATGTAACGTCATTCAACAGTTGACTGTTGAGAGATGACAGGAAATGAGGAGACACAGAGAGAGAGAGAGAGAGAGAGAGAGAGAGAGAGAGAGATTTTTTTTTGATTTTTACAAAAACACTTTATTTACATATTGTTTAAATTTTTACAGTCACAAGACGTCTCAAATGTAATTAAATACAAAAAATAAATTAAAAAACTGTTTTCTTTTGTTTTTAAAATACATCAGTCAAGTAAAAAGTGTGAAAAGGACAGCTGGTCGTTAAGAACCTCACACAGTGTGTTTTTAAAACACCAACGCTCTTTAAAAGACTCGAGATCGGAGACCTGTCGATAAAATCCGAACTCAAGCCGGAGTCTTGACCGGAGGTTCGTCTTCCACACTGCCGCCGCTTCCTGCCCCACCCCCTGCTCCACCTTCCTCTTTCTGCTGGTGTAAATGGCCAGTTTGGCTTGGGCTGAGAGGAAGTTGAGGAGCTGCCACTTGATTTTAACATTTTTGTTGTAGCCAGCTCCCAAGATAAAAATCCTCAGTAAAAACAACGTTAAAACGTGTAAAAAACGATGTTAAAAGAGAGAAGAGACCGGTGAGTCTCTTGCACTCAGTAAAAACGTGGTAAATTGTCTCACGTACTCCGCAAAATGGACACCCGCTAAGAACAGTTGGATTAATAACAGAAATAAAAGCATTGGAAGCGACGGCACCGTGCAAGATTCTCCACTGGAGGTCGCCTGTCCGTTTTTTGAGGGGGGCTTTGTATAAAATCCTCCACTGTGGGCCGGGTCCGTCCTGTCCCCATCTCTTGGTCCACACAGTGGGAGGTCTGCCGCTCAGTCCGGCCTGGTGGATGCACTTCACGCAGTTGCGGTACAGAGTCTCTTTGTCCGCTTTTGTTATTGTTAGTTTTTCTGCGTGGATGACTCTCAGAAGGGGGCCGGTCTTTTCTCCCAGCCCTGGGCTCAGGATGATGTCCGGGTAGGGGTCTGCAGCGTCCGGGCTGGTCCTGGTCCGGTCACCCATCAGGAGGTCTTTCTCTTTCTTTGATAGCCTGCTGGACCAGAGCTCCAGGATCCTCCTTGCCACCCGGAGAGACTGCAGCCCCAGCAGAGAACCCAGGGCCTGGGTGTTGGTCAGTGCCGGCCCCGCTGCATCCACCAGCTGCTGCAGGGTCAAGGTTCCAGACCGGATCAGCGCCGCCGTCAGGCCGTGGGTGGTGTGGTTGCTGACGTCCAGCCTGGCTCCATTGACCAGTGGTTCTCTCAACAACCAGTGCAGAGAGTTGGCTTTCGGGCACCTTTTTTGGTTAAAAAGGGCCCATGACTTAAAGACGCCCTGGTAAAAAGGAGGCAACATAGTTAGTTTTAAAAATTTAGGATCAGTTAAAAACAGAGCATCATCCAACCCCAGGTTATTGGCACGCCTCAGGATGCTGCTGGCCACATCTCTCCACACCAGATCTGCCGGGCCTGTGAGGTACCTTTGAATAAACTGTAGTCTAAAAGTGGCAGTCCGGCTGGCCAGGTGGACAAGGCCCTGTCCCCCCTCCTCTCTGGCTAAAAACAGCACCCCCTGTGGCACCCAGTGTAGACCCCCCCAGAGGAAGTCCACCATCTTCCTCTGGATTTCCGCAAGTAATCCTAAGGGGGGGTCCACACAAGCTAACCGGTGCCACAACTGGGATGCTACCAAGTTGTTTAAAACCAGCACTCTCCCTCTAAGCGACATCTGGGGGAGCAGCCATTTCCATTTTTTAAGTTTTTCTTCGACCTTTTCTGTGACGGTCTCCCAGTTCTTCTTCACTATATGGTCTGCTCCCAAAAACACCCCTAGGTACTTTAGACCTCCTCTCTTCCATTCCAGGTTTTGGGGGAGAACTGGGAGACCGCCGCGCCACTCACCGACAGCGAGGGCTTCACTCTTCCCCCAGTTGACCCTCGCTGCCGATGCTGAGCTAAAATCCTGTATAATGCCTGCTAAAATGTTGACCTCACTTTGGTTTTTAATAAAAAATATAATATCGTCTGCATAAGCAGATAAAATCATTTCTTTATTAAAACCCGGATAAAACAAACCCTGAGTGCTGGAGCGTATCTTGTGGAGGAGAGGTTCAAGGGAGAGAGCGTAGAGCATCCCAGACAGAGCACAGCCCTGCCGGACCCCTCTACACACTCTAAAAGGAGCACTCAGACTGCCGTTGATTTTCAGCACACTCTCAACATCCCTGTACAGCACCTTGATCTTAGCTACGAAGCCCGCGCTGAACCCAAACTTCTCCATCACGTTCCACAAGAAGCTGTGCTCAACGCGGTCAAAAGCCTTTTCCTGGTCCAGGGAAATCAAACCAGCGTCTACACCTAATGAACTAGAGACATCCAAAACATCTCGAATTAGGTGGACGTTGTCCACCATGGACCTGCCAGGGACGCAGTAGGTCTGGTCCCGGTGGATAACCTGCTCCATAACTCTCCCCAGCCTGGAGGCCAATACTTTGGACAGGAGTTTGTAATCCACACAGAGCAAGGACACAGGGCGCCAATTTTTGATGTCCTGCAGATTTCCTTTTTTGGGCAGCAATGTGAGGACTGCCCTCCTGCAGGACACTGGCATGGAACCAGAGGCCAGACACTCATTAAAAACCTCAGAGACATCCTCGCAGAGGATGTCCCAGTAGGCCTTATAAAATTCAACTGTAAGGCCATCAATGCCAGGAGCCCGCCGCCCCTGCATGCTTTGCAGGGCGGTCAGCAGCTCCTGCATCTGGAGGGGGCCCTCGAGCTGTGAGTTGGCCTCTTCAGAGACCTGGGGCAGTCCTCCACAGAAACTCTCCAGGAGAGCTGGCTCTTCCTGGTATTCTGTGGAGTACAATTGTTGATAAAAGCTCACAGCTCGCCCTCGTATCTGGCTTGGTTCCGCCAGTTCCTGCCCTGTGTCAGACAGCAGCGCGTGGATTACTTTCCCCTGCCCGTTCTTTTTCTCCAGACTGAAGAAATAGCTAGAGGGAGCATCCATCTCTGTGATGTTCAGGAACCGGGACCTGACCAGGGCGCCCTGCACCTTACTATCCAGCAGGTCGGCTAAAGCCATTTTTTTCTCTTTGAGGTTTTCAATATAACCTCGATCTCCTGTGGACTCACTTAAATGTTCCAGTTCCACTATGTCGGTCTCCAGATCTTTCATAGATCTGGTGCTATCCCGTGTGACGTTTAAAGTGTGCTGTTGACACAGTAGTCTTATTTGTGTCTTACCATGGTCCCACCACTGTCTAAGATTACTAAACTCACCCTTCCTCTGTCTAAAAGCACCCCAAAAATAAATAAAAACCTCTCTAAAACTCTTATCAAATGTTAAAACAGAATTAAAATGCCAATAAGCACTTCTGGGTAAAATGTTCCTGATAAGAACATGAGCTAAAACCAGAGAATGATCACTAAAACCAGTAGGCATAATAGCACAACTCTTAAAAATGCTAAAATGATGCTTAAAACAATAAATACGATCTAACCTGGCTGAGGAGACCCTGCTCTCTCTGAGGTGGGACCAGGTGTACTGTCTGGAGTCTGGGTGCGTCCTCCTCCACACGTCCACCAGGCCGTGAGAGCGGACCAGCTGCTTCAAGGCGTGCTGAGAGGCCGGATGAGGCTCTGCGTGATTACGATCTAAAATTGCATCTTCTGTGCAGTTAAAATCCCCCCCCAAGAATAAAAAATCCTCCGTGGAGCAACCATTTAAAACGTCATTCACTTTGAGTAAAAACTGCTTCCTCTCTGCGCCGGATGTTGGAGCATAAACGTTGATAAAAACAGCAGAAAATGTGTCCAACTGAGCTTTGACTAAAAGAAGCCTCCCCTCGATAAAATGCTGGACCTCCAGTGCGTTGGGTTTAAAAGCCTGTGAGAAGAGGAAGCCCACTCCTGCGCTAAGGGAGGTGTTGTGGCTTAAAATGACTTCCCCTTCCCACTCCCTCCTCCAGTCAGACTCATTGTTAAAATCACTGTGCGTCTCCTGTAGGAAGAGAATGTCTATCTTTTTCATTTTGGATGTTTCATAGATAGACGTTCTCTTCCGGACGTCTCTGGCACCGTTGACGTTAGAAAGGCCCACTTTAAAAACATCCATGGTGGATAAAATTAAAGTAAAAACCAAACAATAAAACAGTAACTTAGATAAAATAACCCAAGCTGTCCTTTCCATCACTGCTCAGCTGACGCTTTGCCTTAAGCACTAGTTTTTTCAGTCTAAAAGCCTCCTGGTCTGTGAGGCCAGACTCCTCCCTCTGGCTCATGTGGAGTCTGGCCGAGGCAATAAAAAGACCGAGGTCTGGGAAGTGCTCACCCACCTTTACCCCGTGCTGGTTTTTTGTTTGGGCTAAAAACAACTTTAATTTTTCTGACGTGAACA
>NW_027176483.1:22531717-22739217 GCF_023349555.1 Cebidichthys violaceus | reverse complement strand
CTCCACTGAATTAACTTTGATTGCATTCGCTGACATGCTTTTGGAAAAAGTGAATTCAATTAATTTACAGTAGCTTTTCACAAGCCCTGCTACGTATTTAAAACGATTGTCTTTGTGTTTCTGTTATCAGAATATTGATCTTCAGCAGCTTTGATTTCTCATTTTGCTATTGAGGACTTTAATCTGCTAACATTGGGTGGATTCTGAGAAGCTATAACAAATAAATAAGCTGAAATGAAAGAGAGGAAATTCAATCCATCAACGTCAAATCAAAGAGAAGCAAATAAAATCAAATAATGTGTCTCATAAAGTAGTTCCATATATCATACTGAACTATCAGTTTGGAATAAAACTTAAATTAATAACTATAACAAAACATCTTTGTATCAATATCTAGTAAACTTCAACTTCAAACAAACTGGAGCGTATATTCCACAACCATTCAAGATAGAAAAGGTTAAAAAGCCAACATTAATCTAACTGAGTGTGTATTCAATGTTCTGCATCTAGTGTACCCGTATACCCGTATACATATACATATATATATACGGGTATATGTGTAGGATCATGCGCTGGGTTAGAAAAGTCTGTGTGAAGCATAACTAACACATCTGTGGAGAAGCCAGACACCACGTAATGATATCAATACATGTACACTGGAGAGTTAAACAGTCCGGTCCTTAGCCGTCTACTGCTACGCTATGCTAACCCTCGCTGACGCTACGTTGACGTACGGGTGGATGGATGAACTAGGCAGGACAGAGTTGTCTTGTGGAGTGCAGTCTTTGTCGTGTCGCTGGGGCGGGTTACCGTCACCCGAAGTTACTAAACAGTGAGTCCATCGGTGGAGTTCAGGATCCTGGGAGGCTGAGTTAAATGAGTCCCTACACTACAAGGAAAGGTTGACCTGGGACGAAACATTACAAGAGCGGAGCACAGATGTCCATCAGGTGTGTCTGCAAAGACCACTGTATGTTGATGTGATTGAATGAATACAACCAACAACTGGCCAACAGGCTGCAAGGCGTCGTGAACACAATTCATTTAAATTGAACAACAAGCGGCGCTTTGTGTAGGAAATCAGCCTGACGTTGTTGTGAGACCTCATCAAACTCATCAGGCTTTCTGTCACCTCTGTAGTCTCAGAGGTGACTAACACGTCTCTGGATGTGATCCGTTGGAAACTACTCAACTCACATAGACATCTTTGTGTCAGCTCATGCCCCCCCATGGCCAATTCACACCCACTCACTTCTATTCCTTGACTTTGCATGTAATTGCACCAACTCTGAAAGCAGGTCTGCATTCTGACTACATGCTTGAAGGCACAGAATAGAAAAGCACTTTGAACAATATTGCTTCCATCATGACCTAATAACTAATAACTAGTATACATATTCATGACTAACCGTAGATGAAATGTCTTATGAGACATCTATGGAGTTGGATCTATGAACAGTGACTGTGAACTCAGTTTTATTCACATATTACTGTGCTGGTTTCAAAGTCATGTCTTGCTGGTTTGCCAGAGGTCTGCTGGATCTAGCGCTAACATTAGCTAATGTCAGTTATTTTCAGTTTAACTTATTTTTAATACCGATATTTAAAGTACCTGATCTGACTCCATAGACTTTGCATAAGTTGATGGTTTATTATGACGTTATTTATGGAATCCAGCACAGTTATGATGCATTCAAAGCCCCGTGATTAATCTGTTGCTATCGACTCTTGGCAGCATGTAAGCATCACACTTTACCTCCACACTGACAGACGAGCTATACTGACATCACAGGAGGACGTGACTCTGCCGTTAGAACTGTACTCACTGTACACTGTTCAGTGAGCTCTCTGCTCATTTGTACTTACAAAAGCGGCTCCTGCTTACAGCCCTGTTCTGCTTATTTTATAGCTATAATTTCAATTTTGAGTAATCTCAGCATTTCTGTATTTACGGTAATGGCACTCAGAGATGTATCTACCGCCAAGGACAGTGAATTCACATCTTCTTTTCATATTCATTTCCTCTTTTTTTATGAGAGGAATGATTATTTTGTCAAACCCAAGGACACTCTGGAGTCATACAGGAGGTGCAGCATTTACACTTTATAACAATCGCTCCTCAATGAAGGTCTAACCCAGAGGATGAAGAAGGCTGATGACAGAACGATTACAGAAAACCATGTCTACAATTTATAATGCATTCCATGGGATTTGCATGAACTGCAATTAATACAATTAGACTCAGCTAATGATTACTGATGAATCTGATGACTTGATATTGACGTTGTATAACCTCACCACGTTTCTTATAGTAATGTCCCTTCCTAAATATATTTTAATCAGGAGAGACAAGTGGATAAAGACAACTGTTTATTATAACAGATGATTTATGATTTCTGTTTTTGTAGTGTGTTGTGGTTTTATGATGTAGAAAGATGTATATTATGATTTCACTGCTCAACTAGGGACAGGAGTTTTAATTAGCTACAAACTCTCTGCGTGCTTCAGTTTCATGCCCTTATTGGAACTATGTTGAATTGGATCGTCTTTATCAAATACAAATAAATTCAAATTCACATTAAAGTTTGATAGCAATCTTTGGCGCGTAGACTCTACATGGAGATTTGTAATCGAGGGGCGTTTGTCCTGAGTAAGAGCAACTTACAGCCTCACATACAGAGCAGGAATAAAGACGACAAGACTAGTCAAACACAAGCTGCACAATAAGAAGCGTTTCACAGAAATGTCAGGTTACATGATTATTATCAGTGTGTACCATGGATGAATGGACAGAACAAAAACGTGCTGCAATGTCCAGGTCAGCACTGACCACTGGCTACATTTTCATTAATTCATTCATTCATTCATTCCAGCAGTGGCAGGAGGATGAACAGCTGTAGCCAGCAATGGCTAATGGTCAGTTGAACCATTAAAGCTGCAGTTTGAGCTTAGCCATCATGGCTTCTATGCAGGAATGACATACATAGAAAAGACTAGGCTTAAGCAAAAAGACATATCATGCAGAAAGACATTGAAAGGATGAGGGTCAGCAGTGACCTGACGATTAACTGAGTGTTGCTAAATAACAGGTAAGACAAACCACAAACCACCAACCACCAGTAATGAGGAATTGCTTATGAGCTGTTCAGGCCTGAGGCATTGGGACGCACACAGGAGGCATCAGCTGAGGATGACCGTCAGTTGTTGGAAGGAAGCTGTAGATAGACCTCATGTTACATCTCATCATCGCTAAACCAAGACTTAGTCACACCATCATTGTCAGGGGACAGAACGAGGGAGCGAGAGGGTCGCTGTAATTGTTTTAATATTTACTCATCAATACAAAGAAAATTAATTGAAAATTATTGAGCGCAATAATATGGTGGAAGCACCTTGTGCTTTAGTGTGTTTGAGAAAGAGACTAAAGACATCCGGGTGAACGGTTAAATCTGAAAGTGAAAACAGAAGAGGTCATTTCCTTACTCCTTTAAGATGAACTAAAAATGCCTTTTTAACCCTTTTAAACTACATCCTCTGTCTCTTTGTGAACTCTTTGAATCTCTTCTTCCTGTAAAACAATGTATGGAGTGTACCGACCAATTCCAACCAGCAGTATCATGACATCCACCCATCAATCAATCTGCAACTTTTAGCAACAAGGGAGAGAGAGACAGAGTCTAATCAAATAAGAAGGATTTGATTTAAGTCCGCCTCGTAAGTATACACCGTAAATATTCCGTTTCACTGGGGAATACATCACAGTACAGAAGCAGACTTTCTTACTTCTTAGTGGGATTTTAAAAACCTTTAAAAAGCTAATAGGAAAGATCAATCCAAGAGAGAGTCGACAAAGGCTCAGGTAGAATAAAGCTCTGAACACTAGGAATCGGCCCGGAGTGGAGAGCAGAATGATTGAATATGACTCTTTTCCTTCCGGAGTATTTTCTTGTAAAACACGGGGAAGGCAACAAGTTGCAAGGGTGACCTTTATCAAGCTTCTTTTTGAGTAGCTGTCTGGCTCTTTTTACAGCAGACAATGTATTTTGACAGAAACAGTATGTGAACGCCAGAGATGCGACAAGCCCTACCCGACACCCTTGGGAAGGGCCAATGCGCAATTAATCTACCAATACAGACTTAGAATAAAGAAATTAGTTCTGATGCAAAAGCTGAGGCATAAATTGGAGAACAAGGGTGGAGTTTTAACTTGTCTTTGCTCCACGATGATTGTGATGAGGGTTAGACCTGTGTGGGCTCAATGATTTCAGATGAGTACCTTTAAAGTTGCTGAAGATGTGAAGGAAAATACAATTGAGGTAAGCGCACACATTGTCATTGAAATTGTGTCATATGGTCTGATAGTTGAAGATGAGCACCTTGAGGCAGAGGGTGTCAGAGGGATATGCGTCGAGCATATCACGTCATGAAAAATGACAAAAACAACTCACCAATTGCATAATATCTCTTGACAATCTGGGATCAGCAGACTTAATGACAGCTGTGGAATTATCTCTGGCGGTAACTTTGCTTTTGCACTCAAGAGACGGGAGTATAAGGCTGATAAGATTAAGATCTTTTTGCTGTAAGAGTTTTGACCGTTAACAAGGAGATATGTTTGCTCCAGGGGCAACACACGGCCTACCTGGCATGGTTGCAGAGACGGCTGAGGCAAAGGTTAGGCCACATGTGGTCGAAGTGGATAACTGAAGGGCAAGTGCCAGAGCCGGGGCGTGAACGGAGGGATTTGAGAGGCAATAAGCGTTGCTGAGGAAGATGAGGCTTGGACCTTCTCCAGAGAATGGAAGTAAACATCTAATACCTAAACAGAATTTGCCATTGACTGAAGGGTTGATGTGACAGCAATTGATTGATCTTTTCTTGTACCTTTAACTAATCTTTCGATGTTTACACAGTTGCAGTCTTTGTTCCACAGTATTTCAATTTTATACCTGAGTGTTCAGTCTCCTGAAAACTCAACAGCAGTCCCAAGCACTTGTCCCAGTTGCTGCTCTGTGATCTTCAATCAATGCAACACTGAATATAACGAAGAAGAAAAGATGAAATAATATCGTGCATTGAGGCCCATCATAATATCGTAAACTAGAGCCCGTCATAATAGGGTGTGATAGTGCCCGTCATGATATCGTGCACTGGGCCCGTCATGATATCGTGCACTAGGGCATCGTCACAATAGTGTGCACTGGGGCCCGTCATGATATCGTGCACTAGGGCATCGTCACAATCGTGTGCACTGGGGCCCGTCATATTAGTGTGCACTAGGGCCCATCATAATAGAGTGCACTAGGGCCCGTCATAATATCGTAAACTAGAGCCCGTCATAATAGCGTGTGATAGTGCCCGTCATGATATCGTGCACTGGGGCCCGTCATGATATCGTGCACTAGGGCATCGTCACAATAGTGTGCACTGGGGCCCGTCATGATATCGTGCACTAGGGCATCGTCACAATCGTGTGCACTGGGGCCCGTCATATTAGTGTGCACTAGGGCCCATCATAATAGAGTGCACTAGGGCCCGTCATAATATCGTAAACTAGAGCCCGTCATAATAGCGTGTGATAGTGCCCGTCATGATATCGTGCACTGGGGCCCGTCATGATATCGTGCACTAGGGCATTGTCACAATCGTGTGCACTGGGGCCCATCATAATAGTGTGCACTAGGGCATTGTCACAATCGTGTGCACTGGGGCCCATCATAATAGTGTGCACTAGGGCCCGTCATAATAGTGTGCACTAGGGACCGTCATAATAGTGTGCACTGGGGCCCGTCATAATAGTGTGCACTGGGGCCCGTCATAATAGTGTGCACTAGGGCCCGTTAACTACTTTCGACACTGTCCTAGTTAATCTACAGAGACACTTTAGCTGAATACCAGATTTGTCACAGTTAGTATCACAAAACTGTAGATATTCACTGAATGAGTTGATGATCTGCGTACAACATTTTACCTTTGTTACTACAGCAATGGATATACTACGTAAGTATTCAGTATTCATCCTAGAGTGCTTAGTCTTCCTGCTCCGCTGCACAATGACAGTAGAGGGTCAGGGCAGCTGCAGTGATATTAAATCATTTAGATAATGCATTGACCCGGGGGAGCAGACACAGTTGACCTCAGCAGAACCGATAGCAAGAAGAGAGGATGTGACTGGACAGTCAATACACACCGCTCTCACACACAAACACACATAAAGAGAGAGAGAGAGAGGGAGAGAGAGAGAGAGAGAGAGAGAGAGAAAGAAATAGAGAGAGAGAGAGAGACAGAGACAGAGAGCCAGAGAGAGAGAAGTTTAAAATTCCTTTTATTGATCCAGGAGACACCAGATCACTGTCACATCATCAATTCAAAAAGATAGATAAATTAAGCAACCCCCCCCCCCTCCCAAATGCAGCTGGAGGCTGTCACATTGTCCATTTTGTAATAAGTGTGTTCCACCTTCAGTCTGGCCTTTAGCAGTCCTTTCAGAACCGGTACCAGCTCCACACTGCCAACCAAATGGCCAACTTAGCCGTACCAGACAAAAAGTTCACCACATTGTACTGTTTTCCTCTTAGCAGAGTATTTGGGACCAAAGATAAACAAAACAAAGGTAAAAACATCCCCAAGAACCTGGAACCACCTTTTTAAAAGTTCAAACAGTGCTGACAGACGAGGACACTGAACAAACAGATGTGTAAGACTTTCACTCTGAGAACAGAATAAACACCCCTCCCCCAGCTCAGGATCAAGGTGCGCTCTGTATCTGTTCGTAGCTATTGCCCCGTCTACAACCCTCCACTTGAGGTCCGCTGTCCGCTTTTCAACGGGCAGCTTGTACAGAGACCAACACATACATTGACTAGAGACAAAAACGCATACATCATCTGCATTAGCAGATACAATAGGAGGACGATCAAGACTGGAGGACCCCGGCAGTGAGAGACCGCTGAGTCGACCTCTCAACCTGGACAGCAAGGGCTCAATAGCTAAGCTTTATAGTTGACCTGAAATAGGACAACCCTGTCTTATCCCTCGCTGTACAGGGATTGGCCGACTCAGATACAGTCTGATTGCGGTAGGCAAGAACATTCTCCTGTACCTGTTCTTGTGACAGCGGAGCTGGATCAGTCTGTTGGAGAAAGTGCTCCACTGTCCCTGCAGTAGGTGGTGGAGAGGGTGGTCCGGGTAATCCAATATGGATAATAATTTCTTCAGTGTCCTCCTCTGCACCACCTGTTCCAGATAGTCTTGTTTACAGCCGATGATGGAGCCGGCCTTCTTAACCAGTTTGTTAAGTCTGTTGGTGTCTCTGACTCCAATGCTGCTCCCCCAGCAGACTACGGAGAAGTACAGTGCACTGGCCACAACAGTAGAACATCTCCAACATCTTGCTGCACACGTTGAAGGATCGCCAAGACCAGCCTCTCTTTGTAAAAGTCAGCGGAGAGACCATCAATCCCTGGTGCCCGTCCCGATGCCATCTGTTTGACAGCAACCGTAAAATCCTCCAGAGTCAGCCTTTCTCCTCCGGGCTGAGCTGAGGAAGCCCCCCCAAGAGCTCCTGCCGACTCTCCATGCTGCACTGCTCTGCCCCAAAGAGGTCAGCATAGAACTCCATGGCATGGTTCCTCATCTTGCCCGGACTGGTGGTCACCCTGCCTCCTGGAAGCCTAAGGCAGGTCATCTGCTTCCTCTGTTCCACCGATCTCTCCAGGTTGAAGAAGAAAGAGCTCAGTCCATGTCCTTCAGCTGGAGGAAGCGAGACCTGACAAGAGCTCCCTTCACCCTCTCCTTCAGGAAGGAACTCAACTCCAGCCTCTTCTCCAGGAGCAGTTGACCCGTTTCAGGATCTTGGTCTCGGTGTAGCCCCTCCTCAATATCCCTGATGTTGGCCTCCAGCTCCTGGACTGCTGCCTTGATCTTAGCAGTGGAATGAAAGGTGTACTGCTGGCAAAAATCAGGAACATGTGCTTTTCCAACCTCCCACTACAGCTTCAGAGAACTAAAATCAGTTTTTCTGCTTTTCCACATCAGCCAAAAGTGCTCAATGTTTGTCCTGCAGGAGTTTGTTATTGAAGAGCCAGTAGGACTTGACCCTTTCACCTGGTGAAATGATCAACTCTATGGTAAAGATGTGGTGGTCACTGAAGCCAACTGGACTGATGCTACTGTGGCGCAATCTGCAGCTGAGACCCTGTGAAATGTATATCCTGTCTAATGGCTGCACTCACCCTGTCATTGTTGACCCTCACCCATGTGTACTGTCTAGATTGTGGATGTTTGGTTCTCCATGCGTCTAGCAGGTCCAGATGTGTGATGACACTGTTCAGGCTGTGAGATGATTGTGGATGGGGTTCCTCACCAGTCCTGTCTACAGTAAAGTCCAAAGTGCAGTTAACACCACCACCAATAACTATGGTTATTGATAATGGTTCCTTAGCTCTTTGTCCAGTATGTTAAAAAACACTCTTTCTGTTCCCTGGTTTGGTGCATAAATATTGACAAAGCAGAATATAGAGCTCTCAATTTCTGCCCTCACAATCAGCAGCCGACCCTTCACCACCTCAGTAGAGGACAAGATGGTTGCATTAGCAGTTTTTCTGAACAGAACCGCGACCCCTGCACTGATATTAGGGCCATGGCTGAGGGCTCACGACCCATCCCACCATAAACCCCAATCTACCTCACCTGATGGAACCGTGTGTGCCTCCCGCAGAAACAACACATTGACCTTTTGTTGAGTTGAGACTTCAGATATTAAAGTCTGTTTTTACTGATCTCTCCACCGTTGATGTTTAACGACCCTATTTTGAGGCTTTGCATTGAGGGGTCAGAGAAGAGAAACAGACCAAATATACCAAGCAGAGAGCTGTGCAGAGGAAAAACACTGTGAGGTTCATGATCATTTACTTTTTAGTCTTTTTAACAATTTTACCTTTTTGTGCTTTTCGAAGAACAATGATATGATTTTTTAGGCGGAAACGCTTTCTCTCATCCAAAAGATCGAAGCCGACCAGTTTTGTAAGTATATCAACTGATTTGATGAATTTAGTGGTGTCACTGAAATAATTACTTACTTTAAATGTTTGATCTAGAAATGAGTTTATTTCTTCTAACGAGTATAGATCTGTGTTTCTACTGCGGGTTCCACTAACAGATTCTGTGTCTGACTCAGTGCCATAATCCATGTCCTCTCCACATGACACCCGATGATTAGAAACACTGTGTTCTTCATTTCTGCCTGTAACACTTGTGGAGGCTGCTTCCTCCACATTGCTGGCTGGGGTTGTACAGTCTGAGAGCTGCTGTTCTCTGCAACAGAAGCCTGTTGATCCTCAGCTTGGCTCTGCTCTTTCTTATCCTTGTCCTTATTTTTGAACTGTGAGCCAGCGGTATCAGCCGCCGCGCCCGCAATACCGCAATCTACAAATCAATGGGGGCCCGGCCGCAGGCCCCAGGTCCGCCAGCCGTAGGTTCGAACACAGATCCGCGGTCCGTCATCCACGGAGCCCACGCCGGTAGCTGTGGCAGCAGAGCCGGCCTGCTTTCTATGCGGACAGGCAAAAGCTGGTGTACACCATGTAGGAGCCGTCACCGTGCTTCACTCTGAAGGACACCTCCAGTGTTTGAGTCGGTGAGTCCAGCCTCAGGGACTGAACGTGCTTCAGTTTGGGATCTTTACATCCCAAACTGTTTTTAATCCACTGGAGAATTTCCCAAACCTCCGGAGCTCTTTCTCCAACGACTCGTTTGGGATAAACGGCGGAACACCAGACACGGTGATCTGCGTGGAGGGAGCTGACAGCAGGGAGACCTGCACAAATGCGTCCCTGATGAACACTCTGCTCTCGATCAGCTGACAGACACGAGGCCCTTCTTTCAAGAACACAACCACTGCTTTGTTCATTGTTGATGCAAAGGAGAGCTTATTGTGTCCTACCTGCTCACCGACAGCCAACAAAACTGCTATTATCGCTATTATCCGGCGGGATTATCCTCCCTGCTGGAGAGATGCAGGTGGCATCATAAACAGATGTGAAACACAGTTAAAGACCCGAAGATCAGGGACAGAAAACAATTCACAGAGAGAGAGAGAGAGAGAGAGAGAGAGAGAGAGAGAGAGAGAGAGAGACAGACAGAGTCCTCAGACATCCAGAAGGATTCATATATTATTCATTTTCTGGTGCTGGGGCACATTTACCGCTCGTCTCTGAAGGGGAAGGTCCCCGTTGGGACAGGTTGGTTTATTTAGAAATGGGACAGGCTGAGGCTGCTCCTGAACAGAACAGAACTACAGATGGAGAATGTAAGGAGTTAAAAGTGACTAAATTATATTTAAATATTAATAGGTGAATTCATCATAATTAGAAATAAAAAACACATTGTCTCACTTTTACGCCCAGCTTTTGAGGTATCAAGGACAATTTGATCAAACATGTATTTGAGAGGTTAACCAGATTACATTGTTTTAATATATTATTAAATGCTGTGAGGCAACATGAAATAGTCTAATAAAGAATAGTATCCACCTGTACAAGACACAGGTTGTGTGTCTTGTACAATACTGCACAAATAGAACAAGGACCAAGCCCCAGAGGTGAATGTAATGTTCCTTATATATAATAGGCATTACCAAGAACGATGAGCAGCTGAAAGTCAGGTGGGAGGAGAGAAAACTATAGAAGAGAGGGAACCTACGCTGTTCATGTCATAGATACTCATTTTCATATCTGTTATAAGTGAACTGTAGACTCATGTGGATATGTTGAAGATGGTGTAGTGCCCTGAGTAGAGGGAACATAAGCGACACCTGAAGTTCCTTTGGTCATTTTAGTTCATATATGACCTGAACACATGCAGTTCATGTTTAGTTCGTACAACTGTTCTCTTCAAGTGGCAATAGGCTGTACAGTGCATTTGAATCTTCGTCACTAAAAGGTGCAATGTGTAAGATCTGGTCACTTAAAAAGGAAGTAACATTACCAGCAGTATGTGAAGAGGATACAGTGTTGACGTCATGCAAAAGACCTATGTGTGTTGTGGTACAGAGACGATTGGAGTGTGTAACAGCAGTAAAGAGTCATAGAGTCAGAGAGTCAGAGACTGTGAACTTAGTTATGATATTTATACAGCAATATCCAGCTCGAGGCTAACATTAGCTAACATTAGCCACCTGCTGTAGAAGCAAAGAGAGTAGTGTATTGAGTACAGATTACTTATGAACGAATCTTTCCATCTGTAAAATGGAGCTTGTGTTTTTACTATGAGAAGACATCGTCTCCCTTGAGGCTGCTGTGTGTGAACATAGCTGGTGTTGTGCATGAAGGGGACAGATTAGCGCTGGGGGAAACAAGTCAGGCTGGAGTTTGGACTGGATTATGGCCGCCTGACTGGGCTGCTTTGCATAACATAATGTTTTCCAAGTACTAATTAGGGTTGTGTACTGTGTAGTTTCAACTACTAGAGAATCAGGATAGCGGGGCTCAATAGTGTTATTTGCATTTGCCAGTACACTGGATGTGGTGTTGGGCTCATTTGTGGCAGGTTGAACATTCATACAGAAGCCCCATTACAAACGAATGATGTATGAACTCAAAATAAACAGTGAGATTAGGCTTTGCTGCTGAAGCCAATCTGACACCAAGCAACATTTAGCTGATCTGAACGGTGTTGGGTGGACTGAGGTTTATCAGGTGGGCACCACTACAGATGTTCCCTTCAATTAGACCAGGAAACTGAGAACATCCTTATTAGTGGCGCTGTGGAGTAGTTCCTGCGGAAACAAGATTCATATTTTGGGAGCACTAAGAACTGAGGTTGCATCACAGCAACGATGTGCTGCTTAGAATGTGTTTCCTCAGCAGGCACTAATATAAAACATGGTCTTCTGAGGAGAAAGAGCGTGAAGGAATCTTATGGTACTTCTAACATTAGAACATAGAGAGAGTCATTAAAGGTATGAGACACAGCCTTGAGTCCTGATACTGTATGGGTCCTGTCCTGTCTGATTCTGCCCGGTGTCTGATAGCCTCGGCCCTGCAGCCATCTGTCAGCCCTGACCCACTGGTGGCGTGAACGTGGCAGCACACCAACGACTGCAAGAGGGAGGAGGGGGGAGGAGGCCAGGCATGGGGAGAGACAGAGGTAAGAAGAGGAAAGAGGTGAGGCGAGAGAAACATGACTGAATAAGGGATGAAGGGATGAAGGAGTGAGTGGACAGTGAACGAAGGCAGTGAGGAGGATGAAGCAGTGAGGAAAGAGCAGAGTGCAGATGTAATCCCCCCCTCACCCATAAAGCCTCCAGCTCTCAACCAATCTGTCAGCGCTGAAAGCTTTTCACATTTACACGAGCTGAGGCTGGTGAACGCTGCTGGAGGATGTCAAACACCGAGGAACAAGTCATCAAAGCAACTACTACTACAGAAGGCATGTTATCACAGAACGTGTTCACAGTAAGATCCACTAATAGTTCATCTTAAACCATAATGAAGTGACTTTGATATTAACAACAATGGATATAATGAATACACTTACTTTGGAAACAACCAGTCTATTTGTATAATAAGATGTATTCTTCATGTACTACATATAATGTACATTTTTATCAACATACACACAATATGTATAATGTGTTCATTCATTGTACTGTTATGAGTGATGGTCTGAAAGTAGTGGCTCTTGATATGCGTCCATGAAGTGTAAGTAATTCTGTAATTTGCACAATTTTAGAGCTGAATTTAATAATTCACGAAAGTAATGGACGTTCTTGTCAAGAATCAAGTAAAATGGACATGACCACAGAGGAGCATCACTGGGGTCGGTTTTCATTATGGATCATCCTGTGTGCCAAACGCCCACAGGTTCAGTGAAGGCAGAGCCGCTGTTAACTGAGGCCCACTTGAACTACGCTCAGTTTCCAAGCAACATGAGCGAAGGCATCTCTTCGCCTACGTCTGAGGATGCTGAGTGACCTCAGCCAATCTGAAAGGCTCTGCACACTTTGTAAAACTGGAGTGGTTATGTCTCTTAAAAGGGACTCTTAAAAACTCGATCCAGCTGTGCTGATGTTTGCCTGCTGTGACTACCCTGTCAGAGATGAGCTCATCTGTCCATCGGGATGTTTTGGATGGGACTGACGTTCAGGCTGTCACCGGTTTATCAGCATCACTCAGCAGACGTCTCCCTACTGCTGCTCACCGATTTTAGGTTTATAGCTTTTTCCTTTTTTTGAACTATTGTACCCTGTCGTGACCGCTTTGAGAACAAACTGAGCAGTGTTGGACTGAGCAGCGGTTCCCAACCTTCACCAGATAAATCCAGGTCAGAACCGGGAGGATGTGGAGGGCACAGGAGGCATCTGACCGGGTCCAATCACAGCTTACGCTTAGTTAACGGACTCTGCTAATGTTAGCTCCATAGGTGTTTAAGTAGAAACGTGACATTTTAGAATCCTGTATCTCCCTCAAACCTCTCCGGGTAACGAGTGTCACTACTACACAACGTTTAACCATGACTAGCTCCAAATCCACTAAACCAGCTTGACTTTAGAGAAGATCTGAAACCGTCGCATGAGAGTCCATGGAGCAGCGTCGGATAGTAGTCGGACCCTGGTTGGAGAGAGCTGATGCTATGATTGGCCGGTATGCGTTCTAGGGGCGGGACTTAGCGCAGGGTCAATCAGCTTTGTCAAGCAAGGGAATAAGGCGTAGCAGCACTTCCGATTATCAAGGGGACTCCTGGCAGCTGAAGGTTGACCTATGTGGTCGCCTAAGTTCCCAGACGTCATCGCAACACTACACTCTGCCCAGACCCGGTGCTGATGATTGAAACAGAAAGACAACTGGTCCTGCTGGAATGGAGCGTCCCCTGGGAGGACTGGATGGAGGAGGCCTCCAGGACCCAGAGAACCAGGTATGCAGTCCCAGCACGGTGGATAGTGTGCACCATTGAGGTTCCTAAGCAGAGCCTTCAAGCTCTTTGGCATCACAGCGACATTAAGATGGCTGTGGGTCGAGAGGGACCCTTGACCCACAGACGCTCCTTAAACACAAGCAGGCCGCCGTACTTTAAGAGGTCGAAATGTAAGACGACTGAACACTTCTACCATCCAGCAGGAAGATAAGCCGACTGACGCACAGCGATGCATCGACAATGAGAAAGAGAGGCAGACACGCACCTGTGTTTGAGTATCCCTCTCCAGTCTCCTGCTCCCTTCCAGGGACATGACACCCTGCCTGGACTGCCAGACAAGCTCTCATTCTATCAATCAGCTGTAATGACTTCAAGACGAGCCCCGTCTCCTCACATCTCACCGGCTCAGTATCCCTCCAGTGTCAACACAAAGCTTCTCAACTCCTCTCTCCTGTCTTGTTCATTTATTTATTATTCTTTCTTTTCAATGAAAATACTTTCACAAATAAAAGAACGGCTGTTTGTGTGAGAAGTCCTCTTTGGCCTTTTATTTAAATCAGCTGATTGCATACAGTATGTCAGAGAACACGTCATACAATAAGCAGGTGCTCTAATCATGAGAAATCTAATTCAACATCAAGGCGGTTAACTATCTCACTTCCTCACTGTCACACAAAGCTCTATGAGAATATACGAGAGCTTTGTAAGTGTCTGAGTGAGACTCAGCGCACACATCTTCACAGGAGCAGAGATCCTGAATGATGTTAACTACATCTGCTCTTTACTGGAGGCAACTATTATGACTAATTAACCTCTTTTGCCCCTTCTCCAGAGGGGGGGGGGGGCTGATGGAGGACCAGGCCCAACAGAGAACAACCCAGAACCCCTGAGGTGGATGGAAGGATGGGGATTAGAGGAAGAGACATAATTCATGGGGAGATGGCCGATGATGAGGTGACACTCATTTTAAGATTTTGGTCTAATGATGATGCAAACATCTAGTAGCTCTGATTGGCAGGTTGGGTGTCAAAGAAGAGGAGAAGAACTGTGTTCTCTGTGACAAGAGGATAGCGTTTCTGTCTTACATATGTCCATGCACACCAGGAGACAGTTTGTCCTTACACTTTATATCATGGTGGTTTCTATTTACCTCTGGGTGTATTAGGCCATTACAGGCAATTCTACCAAAGAATGAGCAGCACTGGCAATGCAACAAACTAACAGGTATTATTAAAATAGCAGGATTAGATTTGTTCGCCTCCGTTGACAAAAGGTTTTGCTCTCATCTAACTCTTTGACTGCACCCTCCTCGTTCTGTGTACTGTAACATAGACCACTAGAGATGTTCACTGAGGAGAGTGCAACGCTCCTCCAGGTCATAACACAAGTCACCAACACAAGTCACATGGTCATACCGGAAGAAATAAGCCTGGAACTACAAAAGCCTTGAATGTACTCAACTGAGCGAGCGTCAAAGTACGATCATGTAACATAGCCTGGCTTGCAAATCAAACCCGTATCTGGATATTATCTGTATAATCTTGCATTGATACACATTGTTGTAATCAGATTACCACGCAATGTGACCACATCTCAATATGCAACTCAGGGAAGCAGAGTTGACTGCTGAACAGATGCAAGCTGAGCATTTCAAGTTGTGCATTTCACCTGCAGTGATGTGGATCGTTCTGTCTATCTACCCAGGATTGTCTCTGGTGTCTTGATACAGGTCACAGATCCTCACAAAGACCCAGAGACAGGTTACATTAGTACCCGGCTGAAGTTCCATGTCTTCTCTTGCATCCCGGTAGTGTTGGTACAGCTGTGTGTGCTTGTGTGTCTGTTTGTGTACAACAACAGTGATCTAGTGTTGGTACAGCGCTGAGAGTCCCAGTCAGGGGCAGAGCAATAAATCATTATAAGAGTATCTTTGCTTCTTGACGTTATTTGAAGAACGGGCAGCTCGGATCATCCTTCATATTTTGTGTAAATGAAAATCGACATTTCATCCCTCTGACACAACCTTGGGGCGCCTCGGTTGCTGAGTGCTTTCTAAGTGTTTGTTCCAGCGCACTTCACACCGTCTTCTTCCAAATTTTCCTCTCGGCTGCCTCTGAAAGCCTGGAGAACACTGGAGGAACTCACCTATAGAGCAACACCAGCTGCTACAGGAGCAACTTTAGGATCCAGACATGAGCGTAGAGGTGTCGTCTGCAAACAACACATTAATATTAAAACACACTCGTCTCAGTAGCCTAAAGACAGACAGGATGTAGAGCAGCAGATGGGTGTCCATACAGTAGTCTGTGTGTGTGTGTGTGTGTGTGTGTGTGTGTGTGTGTGTGTGTGTGTGTGTGTGTGTCAGTACTGTTTCAGGGGAATCTGCTTGGCAGTAACACTGTTTTATTATTTGGTTTGCTACAAAATGATTTTGTAAATGTTGACTGAGAAGTGTGCCAACGCTTAACTCTTTCTAAAGACAGAAGAGAACAAACCGCTGAAGTGCTGTGGAGTTCAGTGAATACAGTTACCTTCACTAGAGCCACATTACACTGAACAGCTATCCAAACCTGTGGCAGCATTTGTTGCTAATTCGTGATAATTGCTCTTAAACTGCACTGACATGATCTTTATTTAGCTAGTAGGACCATCTGCTCTGAAGGTGAGTCTTAGCGCTCGTTATTTTCCGTTGCTATGAACAGGGAATGAACCGTATTTATCAGTAGAGCACTTGCTTCCCTTTCTAGTGGCAGGAACATATTGTGAGCTGCAGAGAACATTTTTCACTGTGTGTCCTTTTGACACCTTAGATGATAAACAACCAGCAGATGATTGGTAGTTTTTGTTTTAAAGTAGTTGCAGATTAGTTGAGCCTGAAGAAAGATGTCAGTTGACCTCACCATCGCCATCAGCATCAATCTCAATCAGCTGTGCTGTGTTAGCATTAGCTGCTTAACAACAGACATAGAGTCCTGCTGACTTGAGAAGATTGTTTTCTTTCATTAAACATACGTCGTTTGATATTTTGGGAAGTCTTTGCTTTCTTACCACGAGTCAGCAGGAAAGACTGATGATGTCTGTCAAATGCATATGAATGAGAAATAAACTACTAGCACCTATAAAGAGACACACACGCTTCCTATCCAAATGCTGCTTTAACTCAATCATATCAGACTCATCCTGACTGGGGGTGTAAGGGTCAGTATTTGCTCATCTGCAGAGGGATTAAGATTATGGTCAGTAATCTGGAATGCACAGATGGGCGAATGTTCCACCACACACACACACACACACACACACACACACACACACACACACACACACACACACAAAACAAGGCTACAAAATCAGCACAGCAACATGTGATTTCTAACGTTTGATTTGATTCACATCGTCGTTCATGATAGAATACCTTCACAGATCACGACACTTCTCAATGCATGGCCTTAGTCTCCACTGGGTTTGGGAGTTAAGCCCATGTTCCATTTGTAAATCGTATATTAGTCCCACTCACCCACTGCTTCAAGTCCATCCACCACAGTCAGAAGATCTGATACAAATGTCTTTAGTTGGGAAATAGCAAGTGATACGATCAAAGATGACGCAGAGGTCTTTGTAGTAAAGACGGACAGATATGAATGGACGTCAGAGCTTCTGATGGAACAGAAGTCAAAATATGTCATCAAGCTTCTGGAGGAGCAGATGTTTCGCCGTGCTTCATTTTGGCGTGACTTGGCCTTGAGTGGGGCTGCAGGTTGGTGTACAGTGACTCCAGCACCGTCACCTCTTGTGGTTATTATATATCAAGTGTGGAGGCTTGTGCTTGGAGGTGGCTTGAAAGGAAAGATCAGAGGCTTTTAAAAGACATCAGGCTTTATGATTCAACAAGCAGCCTCATAATTCCTGGGCTCTGCCTCTAGCAGGAAGCAAAGCACTGCTGGTGTCCCGCTGTCTCCAGGATGTCACCACCTAAAGCCCCGTCACAGCTGGAGCACTGCGATCTGCTTACCGCTTTCTTTGTGGAAAAGCATTCAGATTACAGTACATTTAGCAATTTCTAAGCAGATTATTGTAAATCCATTACATTGAATCTGTTATTCCTCTACCTTGGCTGAACATTGGTAGTGTGGTTGAACCATGTCCTGTGAAGTCACTGCAGTCATGTGGAAACGTTTCTTTGTTAAAGTTTACTTCTTTCTCCAAATTCTGCAGAATTCACTTCTCAAGAAATACTTTAAAAATACAAACAATGTGTTCATAAAGGATTGTTATTGTCAAATTTTCAAATTTGGGCCTTTTTTTTAATCAGACAGCTGTTTATTTCCATAGTTTCTTTTACCTCTTGTTGTCTTATGTCACAGCACAAGAGTGAAAAGCCCCTGAGCAGATATTGGGCCAAACAAATATAATTCAATTGAAATTGAATTTTATAATCTCATTCTTTGCTCTATTCTCCCTGTAGAACACTGTGTACACCAAACGAATGTGAAGGCAGGAACAAATATGGACTACTGTCAGATATCACATCCCTCTGCAACTGGAGCGAAGCAGACATCGATGACAGAGCATCGAAAGGTATCACTGTCCTTCTGTTTGTTCATCTTGTCTGTGACCTCACATCTCTCCCCTTATTGTTGGTCATACCTGACATTGTTCCTGCCAGTACCGATATTCAACAGTGGCTCTATACTATACACAACCACACACAAGAGAGTCAGAGAGTGCAGAGCAGGCATTACCATTACAACAACCAGTTCAAACTACCGACTGGTAGCAGGTGCACATACAGCGCCTTGCATGAGTATTCACCCCCTTGGACTTTTCTACATGTTGTCATGGTACCACAGATTCAAATTCATTGAATTGCCTTCACAAGTCACATAATTAGTAGACAGGGTCCACCTGTCTGCAGTGTAGTCTCAGTGTCAGTACTTCTGTTCTGTTCTGTGAGGCCTCAGTTTGTTAGAGAGCTTTACTGAACAAACAGCATCATGAAGACCAAGGAGCTCACCACACAGCTCAGGATGAAGCTGTGGAGAAGTATGAAGCAGGGTCAGGTATTAAAAAATATCCCAAGCTTTGAACATCTCACGGAGCACCATGACATCCATCATCAGGGAATAAAAATAATATGGCACAACCGCAAAAACCTACCAGAGAAGGCCGTCCACCCACACTGACCAGATTAATCAGAGGAGCAACCAAGAGGCCCGTGGTCACTCTGAAGGAGCTGCAGAGCTCCACAGCTGAGGTGGGACGATCTGTCCACAGGACAACTATTACTCGTGTACGCCACAAATCTGGCCTTTATGGAAGAGTGGCGAGAAGAAAGTGAACCATAAGAAATGTGAGGGACACAGCAAACATGTAGTAAATGTGTCCATTCCATCCTGTCAAATGCCTTTTCAGCATCCGGGGACATTGCTACTGCTGGATGCTGAAGATGTTCGGCTCTTAACGTGACGTGGAAAAATGACTGGAGGCATGACGGCCAGCAATGAAACCTCGTTGGCCTGTGTGAATTAAAGAAGGAACCACATCATCCTGATGCCATTTAGAGAAGGGGCAGTATGTCCTGTAAAACATTTACAAATACAATCGTTCAACCATCGTTCCCTGGTGCTTTGACCGCAGACTTAATCTCTTTCCAAATGTTCCTTATCAGTGTTCAACACAGGCAAAGACAGCATCGTTAAAAAGTCTGCCTCCAAAACAAACTTACCTTCTGACTCATATCATTTTGAATAACAATCTCAAAAAGCCATGATTTTTTGTTTTGGTTCACATAGCCTTTAATTGTTTTGAGTAATTTTAAGTAGAATATGAATGCAAAGAATGTGTGTGCTGCAAACACAAGTCATTCCACTGGGGCTCCTTTGGGCCACGCCAGATCCACGTTCCTAGAACTGCTGCTACACAGTGTGAAGGCAAGCAGGAACGTCACGGATGAACACTTTCTGCGCACGAGGCCTACGTCTCACTCCTTTTGACGAGAAAGAATTTAGATCTTCTCTCTCGTAATTATGGTGTGAATTTCACCCAAGCATGAAATCCAAGGCCATCGCTGACAATGATGTTAATTTGTATGAAAAGAAGACACAGTAGAATGACACACTTCAGCAGATACAATTAGCATTCTCCAGGCCGTGCTTATCACACGCTCTTGCAGTCTTGCAGATGAGTTTGAGCGGAGGCTCGTGACAGTGTGTGAGCGATGACTTAACTTTCATTACAATCGTCATGTAGAAACAGGTACAAACACCACATCACATTACAGGAGCAGTGGGCTGCCGTGAAGCCGCCGCATGCAACTTGGGATTAAGTGTCTTGCTCAAGGACACTTCAGCATGCAGACCTATCGCTGTGATCAAAGAGCAAGCCGCTCTCTGAGCCACTGAGCCACAGCACAGCCCGTGCACAAGAGCTTCAAGGATGACCAACAGGGGAAACGTAATTACCTTTTTAATGATGGTGTTACATTATAATAAGGAAAATCCATCAGAGGGAGGATCAAACCCCACAGCAGAGACACGCCGCAGACTGGGAACATGACCCCAGGACTCGCTACAACCACGAGGAGACTCGTTTGAGGGTTTATTAGAACTCTTTATGAATGTATTATTACTGGCTGTGAGATTATATATATATATATATATATATATGTATATATATATATATATATATATATATATATATATATATATGTATATATATATATATATATATATATATATATATATATATATATATATATATATATACTGTAGGTCTGGGTCTGGGTGAGTAGTGCTGTACAGCATTGCACCTTCAAACGGGCCTTTCCAAGCCGACCTAGAGTCCATGGTCGTGGTGCCCCGTTGAGGGCCAGCCAGCGCCTCGGGGGAAGTCTGACGAGGGGATCCTCCCACACCGAGAGACTGTTCCTGACCAACCGTGTTGAAGAGAACCAACATCTGACAAGGCTGACAAGCTGAGCGAGCAGTCATGCCTTTCATTCATAAATGCAGCAGTAAGAAAAGACAGGAGGAAAAGAAGTAGAAGGAGGAGCAGGAGGTAGCAATGAGATATTTTTGTTTCATGAACAGTTGACAGCCCTGGACGACCCCGCTGTGTGTGTGTGTGTGTGTGTGTGTGTGTGTGTGTGTGTGTGTGTGTGTGTGTGTGTGTGTGTGTGTGTGTCCTACATAACTAGTGCGCATTAAGGCCCTTTGTAACTACCGTGTGCCACTGAAGGAGCATGACTCAAAAATCAATGAATGACATCTAAAAAGAGTATTAAGAGGATTCATATTTTCAAGGTGAATTCATCCAAGAGATCCTATTTCCTCCACTAAAGGCAATATGTCACTAAGCAGGATTTAGCTTCTCATTTCCTCTGGTGAAGAGAGAGCGATAAGTACCACATACTCAAACGGTGCTCACACTCAATCTAATATAAAAGTCCATTTGGCTGATCAAATTGATCAATTGTCCCCATTGAATCTCAGGTCAATCCAGAATCAATTAACCTCATTAATCCTACAAATGAAGCCTCCAGTACCTCGCCCTGTCTGCACAAACGCAACATTACAAGCATCGTGTGAATGAATGAAACATAACATCTACCATGACATGCTGTGGATTGTGAAGAACAATACCTCCGTTCACTTAGAACAGTGACTTTTTACCTCTGATTAAGGAGAGATTGTCTTGTTTGGATGATGTGGATCAGATGAGTTTATTCACTGCGAATGAAACTCATCTGAACCAGCCGCAGAATTGGACCTGAGCCGCATTCAAACCCCTTATAAACACTCTCTGAACACAAAGCTGTGACCGCATTACAACACAATCACTGTGCTAATATAAAGGAATGCACACAAAAACACAAAGATCCCTGCACAAGAAAGAAAAGAGCTAGTAGGGCAGGGGTCACTAATATGTGGACCCAGACATAAAACCGATAGAATATTGATAATTATTACATTTTGATGGAGCGCTTCCATTTTAACCGGCATATCTTTTCCTTTGTCTCACTATAGTTCAGAAACACACCGATCCATTGCATGCATTGTAAATCATATCGCCTGATGATACTCATATCATTCCTCGTTGAGCATTAACTGAATACCCTGATATAGGGATTCATGGGAGCCCACTGTGTCCTGTTGTTACGTTGAAGAAATATGAATTCCATTGGTAGAGAAAAGAAAGTGATTTTTAAAGATGAATATTAAGAAGTTATGTATTTGTGGGAAATTTGATAAGACGAGCGTCTGGTGGCCGGGAAGAGGGAGCTGAGCCAGAAGGCAATGCTGCTGAGGTGGTTCAGGCGTCTGAACAGGATGCCTCCTGGACATCTCCCTTTAGAGGTTTCCACAGCTAGTCCAACTGGTAGGAGGCCCCGGGGTGGACCCAGAACACGCTGGAGGGTCTGAGAGCCTTGGGGTTCCCCAGGAGGAGCTGGAAAACGTTGCTGGGGAATTGAAGACATTGAAGACCCTTCTAAGTCTACTGAGGACCGATAACAGCTTTTTTAAAATTCACAAAAAGAAACAACAACAATTTGCCGGTGGATGTTACATCTGACCTCTGAGCCAAAGCCATGGTGCCAGTATATGATGATGTATGTGATGATATGGCTACTCATATCACCACCAACACCAGCATTTACTCCAAACTCAATTGATAAGTTGGCAGCAGCCCCTGTCCTACCTGCAAAGCTTGACACGGCTGACTGATCATGACTGGTGTTGACCCACCTGAAGGACATCACAGGACCTCTGCTGGACCCCTTGTGTTTGACTACCGGTCAAACAGGTCAGTGGATGACGATGTGAACATGGCGCTGTACTACATCCTGCAACACCTTCACTCTGCATGCACGTACACAAGTATCCAGTTTGTGGACAGCTCGGCGCTCAACACCATCATCCCAGAAGTCCTCCGTCTCCAAATTCTCCCAGCTCACGGTCCTAGCCTCCAGCACCCGGACCATCATTACTGCTCTTCTCCATAATACATCAATGACTCAGTGACTGCACCTCAGGAGCCCCGTCTGTTGAACTCATGAAGATGGCAGACAACAGTCATCGGCCTCGGTGACGGGGACAAGACTCCAGAAAAGAAATAATTAGTGCCAGGACTCAGTCCAGGACCCACATTAGACATCTCCCTTCTGGTAGGTGCTACAGAAGACTGTACCCCAAAAGAACCAGACACAAGAAGAGTTCCTCCCACAGCCGTCTCTCAGCTGAGGGGGCTGAGGTAAAGCGGCTGCCATCAGTGTATGAATGCGTGTGTGAATGGGTGAATGACCTGTGGTGTAAAGTATCTTGTATCTTGCATACAATACAGAACTATTAAAATATTGGACAGATTCATGTTTTGAAAAGAAAAGAAAAGAAAATAATTGTCTAATCAACCAAAGATTTCGCGGACCCCCTGCAGTACCTCCGCAGACCCCCTAGGGGTCGCGGACCCCTGTTGATGACCTCTGCTCTAGACCTCAGTCGGGGAACATAAAACCTGAACTGACCCTTTAAAATATATTCCAAGCCATAACAGACCAATTTCATATCCATAAACCACTGCAGCTCTCCACAATCTACCGTCGGTCAGCTGGAGGAAAGAGAGGCGTCCTGTAACAACAGGAAGGCAGACAGACCAGCGTCAGGAGGGTTTGACCTGAACAGATGAAGAGATGGAGAGATGGAGAGATGAAGAGATGGAGAGATGAAGAGATGGAGAGATGGAGAGATGAAGAGATGGAGAGACGGAGAGATGGTCTCCTCACATGGATCTGTCTTAGAAAGATGAGCATCTCTTCAGGGGAAACAGACAGCAGCATCTGTGGACACCATTGAGACGAGGACTTGGCCTTCTTTCTTTTTCAGGAACACGTCCTACATTCCACTACGCTGCTTGAGTTTCTACACTTGGGTGCTAATATGAGAAATTCTTTGACTGACTGAAAAATGATCCTGGGTAATTGTGGAAGAAATATAGTCCCATAAATCAGTTTTAAAGCCTGTAATCTTTTCATAAATGAAAAACTACACGTATCTCACTAAAGCAGCGAGGCCTTAATCAGTAGATTCATCTGTAGCGCTGCATTGTTGTTGGTATGACCCGTTCACACATCCAGCAGACATATATATATATATATATATATATATATATATATATATATATATATATATATATATATATAACTCCAATAATCACCCTGCGTTAACCTCTGTCATATATATATATATATATATATATATATATATATATATATATATATATATATATATATATGCATTAATTTTGACATTCTGGGTGACAATCGATTCATCCCTCTCTCTCTGACCTTGACTGACTTACTCATAAGCAAACTTTGACCTTGTAATTAAAAGATTGTCGTCAAAATCCAATATTTTATTATAAAATGTAGATGTAGTACTTCATACTTGTGTGGTCTTACGTTTTCAACAAAGCTGTGTTTCTACAGAAGTTTTGCCTCAAATGATTCATTGTTCAGAGCTGAGAACCAGACGCCTGAGAACTCAAAATGTTCTTTGAGATCATTTGGTTTCTAAATGTTTAGGATTATTTTCTTATTGTCAATAAGCTACAACAGCGGACATACAATGCAAGGTTTTTATTTAAATACTTGCTGAAGTTGTGTAACGTGTATCTTGTGTATTTCGGCGGTAAAGAAACAAAGAGGCAGAGAAGCACAAAGGGTTTCTCCTGTTGCTGCCTCAAACACACCCACACACACACACACACACACACATGCATAACTGTGCTGCAGGTGAACACTCACATGCTTCCCACGAGCAATCGTAGAAACACACACACACACACACACACACACACACACACACACACACACACATACACACACACACACTGACCTCTTTTGCATACTCTCCAAGGATTTGCAGACATTAATATGGACAAAAGGAGGGAAAACAACACTGTTTACTCGGATTCGGAGGGTGAGAGAAAGTGTGTGTGTGAGTGTGTGTGTGTGTGTGTGTGTGTGTGTGTGTGTGTGTGTGTGTGTGTGAGAGAGGTTTATTGTTCAGTAATCTGCTCTTGGGATCCTTGGGGAAGTGGTATTGCAACACCTGATTATCCCTGAGCCCGAGCATCAACAAGAAAAATAATTCTCCAGAGACAGATTGAAACTCTCTCTCCCATTCTCTCCTCCTTTCAATTTCTCCATTCTCCTTCTTCCTCCTTATCGCCTTTCTCTATCGTGCTGCACACACACACACACACACACACACACACACACACACACACACACACACACACACACACACTCTCTCTGTCACTCTTGCCTCCTTTCTTCCTGCATCCCTGTTTCTCTCAATCGGTTTATCCTCCCACTGTCCCTCGTGTCTTCCTCTCCTCTACTCCTCCCTCCTCTTCTCTTTTGTCATTCTATTTAAAAGGCCCAGTGGTTTTAAAGATGTCTGCTGCTGAGAATTTTCCATCACGGAATAAATGTCCGCAATCTCCGCTGCCATTTCATTCCCTCGGAGTCCTGGAGGCTCCTGTCAGAGGAAACAGACAGTATGCGTTTCCATGCTTCTGTCTCATGTGCAACACATTGTTAAACAGCTGATCAACTGTTCTGTGCTTCTCACCTTGGGGAGCAGTGAATTCACCTCACCTCAGATTCAATCTGCCACTGAGAGCCGGCCCCATGTTGTACCTTAAAGAGAGATTGCATTGCATGGCTTCACGTGACGGACAGCCAGTCAGCACAGAGCAGCGCCACGCCTGGCTTCATTTCACTTCAAGTACATCCAATCAGCCCCACTGCTTGATTCTGTCGCCTGTTGCTGTACTCGAGGGAGCAACGTATCACTTAGTGGCACACGTGTCCGCTGCACATGCTGGTGAGCGTCTGGTCAATGCTGTATGTACAGTCAACAGACTACAGGACGGCACCTCACAGAAACACAGTGGAGCGCTACACAGCTAATGCTAGCTGCGCATCACGATCACGTTGGCTAAGACGGACAATAGAGCAATTTAAACAACGGCGTGTTAGTTAAAGCTCTGAAGGGAGCTACAAGACGACGTTCTAGCTGTAGCTAGACAGCTTCAGGTGGGCAGACCTTTAATTATGAAGACGGGGCAAAGCACGGCGGTCACCACGCTACCGTGGGCTAACAGTAGAAAGCTTATGGCTCGCTCTGTGTGTGGAGCTATCAACATCCTCCTCAACGTACTGCAAAATAAAAAGGTTGGGTCCTGTAACAGTAGCCGGTGTAGTTATATTGTCATTTTCTTCCAAAAGTCATAAAGAAAGCAAAGGAAGTACAGCCTTGGAGGGCCATGTCTAAGAGAAGTAAGGTGAACGCACCTCTAATGAAGAGTCATTTAAGTTGTCAACGCTACACCTGGCACTCTATTGGATGGGGAATTCTGATATGGTTGTTGCACAAAAAAAAATCCAAGAGCAGAGGAGGAAACCATGAGCAGAGGAGAAAACCATGAGCAGAGGAGGAAACCATGAGCAGAGGAGAAAACCATGAGCAGAGGAGGAAACCATGAGCAGAGGAGGAAACCATGAGCAGAGGAGGAAACCATGAGCAGAGGAGGAAACCATGAGCAGAGGAGGAAACCATGAGCAGAGGAGAAATGAGCAGAGGAGAAAACCATGAGCAGAGGAGGAAACCATGAGCAGAGGAGAAAACCATGAGCAGAGGAGGAAACCATGAGCAGAGGAGAAAACGATGAGCAGAGGAGGAAACCATGAGCAGAGGAGAAAACCATGAGCAGAGGAGGAAACCATGAGCAGAGGAGAAAACCATGAGCAGAGGAGAAATGAGCAGATGTTTCAGAGCACAAAGAGAAGGGCTGAAGCTGGAGTGCAGGAAATGTGTGCAAGCAACAATATATCTACAGATATATCTACAGAAATACAAGATGTTTATGATCAATAATAACAACATAATAACTCAAGCTCTCAAATTGAAAGAACACGCTCTTTATAAAAAGTAATGGAAAAAACTCCATACTCCAAATCTATCAGTATCAGTAGCTATCGAGTACCATATGGTATTTAGTTACATTACATTACATTACAGTCATTTAGCAGATGCTTTTATCCAAAGCGACTTACAATAACTGCATCAACATTGGTAATCAAAAGAACTACTAGTCACCAGAAGTCATAAGTACATTTCCTTTAAACAAGCATCTAAGAGCATGAAGCAGAGAGAAGTACACAAACAAAGTAATACGAACACAATAAGTGCAACAAACTGGTATGAATACAATAAGTGGTGAGTGGAAGGCTCAGGGTAGCACTTCCTGAAGAGGTGGGTCTTCAGCCTGATGAAAGATGGGCAGCGACTCCGCTGTCCTGACGTCAGTGAGAAGTTCATCCACCACTGAGAAACAGGACAGAGAACATACGTGTCCGGGTCGATCGGCCACAGGGAGTGATTTTGTCTGAATTGTATCTCCTGCACACGTCTGAAGCTATTTGGGGTTCAGCGACTTGTTCAAGGCAACTTCAACATGTACACAGGAAACTCTGCTCCACAGCTGCCCCACAGCTGGCCCAGCTACACCCTTGGTGGAGAATTTGCACCAATCAATTACAACATCAACTAAGAAAGGTTCTGCATTATTAATCCTGAGAGCTGTGACAACATGTAGTTCTGTTTCATTATCACTGACCACCGGAGCTTTAACACTGAATATCCTCGTCTCGCACACATGCAGGTAAAGTCTTTATATCAACGTGGGACCACAGATAACCCCAGCAAGCTATCATCCACCACATCATTATCATTATCAATAACTTACGCTAATTCATTACATTACATTACATTACATTACAGTCATTTAGCAGACGCTTTTATCCAAAGCGACTTACAATAAGTGCATCAACATTGGTATTCAAAAGAACTACTAGTCACCAGAAGTCATAAGCACATTTCCTTTAAACAAGCATCTAAGAGCCTGAAGCAGAGCATAACTCAGAGCCAAAGTACAGAAACAAGAGAAACAGTTAGTGCTATAAGTAGTACGAATACATTAAGTGCAACAAGCTAGTATGAAAACAATAAGCGATGAGTGGAAGGCTCAGGGTAGCACTTCCTGAAGAGGTGGGTTTTCAGCCTGATGAAAGATGGGCAGCGACTCCGCTGTCCTGACGTCAGTGGGAAGTTCATTCCACCACTGTGGGGCCAGGACAGAAAACAGCCGTGACCGGGTCGATCGGCCGCCAGGACCTCTGAGCGACGAGGCAACCGATCGCCCCGAGGCAGCATCTACGATGAAGATGTCATGGAGCTTGTGGCTTGTAGCCTTGTGACCACCGAGCCCCCCACTGTGGCCTCCTGTCCTCACAGTGTCCTTGCTCAGGCTAACTCGGTGGGACGCTAGTTAGACACAGCTGACATAGACATTGTCTACGTTGTCTTTCTGCCTTCACGGTTAGCAGAGAGCTCTCACTCCGACCTCATTGATTTGACAGTAATGTTGAGAGCTACTGTGCTGGTGGAGAGAGAGTCCTCGGCCTCCTCTCGCTGTTTAGACTGTTCCGGGCCTCTTTACTCTCGCTCACACTGACTTTAGCAGCCTGCAGCGACTAGCGCGGCACTATGACTATGTTCACCTCTCCTAGCTGTGAGACCTGTATGGCTCCTCCTCAGCCTGAAGACGGCCCCAACGTTTGCCCGTCTTATCTGGGCATCATGCCTCACGCACTAATGACTGCTAAGCTGGCGGAGCTGGAACTCTTGAGGGGTGATGTTAGGGAGGTAGCTCATGAGCTCCTGAGAAGGTTCCGTAGGAATGATCTCATGGATGACACCGGAACCTATGTCATCTGAGGTCACACCTGACTCAACCTGCGTGTGCATAGTTACATCCGTGACTCTCGTTTTAAAACTATTATTATCTAAAAGTAGAATATAAAAAATCTACGTCTGTATTGCGTTACCATTATCCTTCCAGCAGATTGGTCTCTGAACCAATCATCCATGAGACTGAGCGATGTTCTGGTTCTGGTGTAGCCATGGGGATTTCTGGCACCTGGTCGCCCGCAAGGCGTGTTCTAAAAGTAGCACTAGTCACCACGGAGCTCCGTCTAAACATTTTAGTTGCTGTTCTTTTTTTATCAAAAACGCTTTAATGCAGATTTTTAAAGGACGAGGCCGCCGCACCGCACTAGGTTTTCAGGTTCTGAATGGCGGTCCCCCGTCAGTCCTCGGACCAGGCCGCGGGGCAACAACTCGTGGGTGGCGGGGGTAAAAAGGCCCAGACTAGAGGTTTGGCGCCTCGGAGGGTTGGACCCCCCTCGGCTATAGACGAGACCTTTACTAGTTTCTTCGTGGAGAAAAGGTTCTGTTAGCTGGTGTCGGTGACTACAGACGGGGATCCGCCCGTGACGGGCCGACATGCAGGCTCATAACGTTGTGGCTCATGCGTTCCACCTGGACTGATTATCTGCGTTCACCTGAAGCTCAGAGCGCTTTGTAAAGACTGATCGGACGACAACCGGAATGCTTCAGATACCAACATCTTGTCTTTGCTATTAAGCCTTATTAATCAAAGCATGTTTCAAGTTTTCAAAGAGAATATTGTAAACTTTCATAAAAACACTGCATCACTCCAACCCGAACCCGAGAGCCTATTTCTCTCCTTGTCTCTCCACACAAAACAAACCTGAGTGGAAATGCTGGAAATAAAAGAAAAACATCGAAAAAAGTTGATGTTTTATGGAGTCAAATTATGGAACCAGGCTTTCCAAATACATCATGCCGAGCATGCTTCCACTGAGCAATGAGCAGATTGTAACCTTCCTCAAATGAATACACAGAACAAACCTAACGTCATATTTCTACATTCTTTTGATCCTTTGAGGTTTGACTGGTGCTCCGGCTCTCTCTCTGAACATCCTGTCTAATATGTCAGCACAATCAGCGTATGATACATTGAACACAAGCAGCTACGCTAATGAGGGCGTCCATTCAGCTAATTAACGCGCTCATTAGAAAGTCTTTCAGTCTGCACATTCCTCATTGCTGGTATTTAGATGAGCCCCGTGACGTTAAGTACTGAGGAGTTACTGTTGCACCATGGGAATGACCTCTCCACAGGAAGTCAGAAGAAGAAGAAGAAGAAGAAGAAGAAGAAGAAGAAGTGCTGACTGTTTGCTTATTATGTATGAATATTCAACAACATTTCTATGACATCCTGAAGTTGTGTATTAAATATTGAAGTGTTTCTTCACACCTGCCTGAGTGGCACTATTGTCATTGCTGAGGGGATTTAATTGTGTCATTTTAAAAGGATTTCTTTTGTTCTGTGTGATCATCATGATGTGTTGTCCTCATAAGAAGAGGAAAACACAGGAGGGTGAAGATACTGTGCTGCTTGATGAACATCGGCCCACTGCGGTCTGTGATTCATTTCCATGAATAACGATTCAAAATCCTTTATGAAAACTCCAAAAACCTTCGGTGACTTTTTATGGTGATGTGGTGACAAAAAGTGAGCTCAACACTATCTGCTCTTTGTCTAGGATACCAGACAATTTAACTTTCTCTTTTCTAAAAAGCCACGGCAGACTGTAGGATGTAATGTAATGTAATGTAATGTAGGGTCTTCATAACGGTTTGGAGGAGAGACATCTAACAAGAACAGAAGTGACCTGACCAGTCATGAGCCACAGAACAGCTAAATAAATACGATGCAATCCATCTTACTAACGATTCAACCCAAACCATAAAGTCATGAAGTAGAGCAGAATAGAAGATGACGTCACTCCTCTCTATTAAAGTAAACCTATGTTTATGATGCTGTGATTGGTTTGATGCTCAGTCACAGATTTATGTATTCATTTCCTCGAGTTTGATGGTCATTTTGAGAATTATATAACAATCTATTGAGGTTATTTATTGATGTAGGTATTACTTAGATCAGAGTCAGAGGTTGTTTATTCAGATCGAGTGATCAGATTCATCTTTTCCTGCTACAGACTGTCGTCATCATATCACTGACCTCTGATCTTAACACAGAGGATGGATGGCGTGTACAGGGGTGTCGTGGTCCCCAGAGGATGAGGACTCAGACCTGGGTGACCTCTGACATCTCCTCTCGGGTCACCATGACGTTTTTCATGAAATATCTCAACACTGAATGCATTGCCATGAACTTTGGTGCATTGCTGTTTGTGCAGGATGCGCTGTGATGACTTTGGTGGTCCCTTAACTTAGCCTTTAATTAAAGCTGCTTCTCCTGTTACTCTCATTGTTTCCTTCTTCCTAAACGGTGTTGAAGAACAGCAGGAGATGAGTTTTCATTTAAACTCAATTATGACCAGTGTGTTAACATGCATGCCAACTTTATCAGAGCCCAAAAGGCCCATTTGTCCCTGAGGTTAGCGAGGTTGCTGACATCAATGCGGAGTTTAAGTGCTCACTCCACATAAAGGTACCGGGTCTCATCACTTCCAGCTAATTCTGCAGAGAGCGATAAGGAAAAGCAGCGTCACCGACCTGTTTTAACCAAATACTCTTTAGTGCAGCTCAGCTGAAAACATGGAAGCCGTCAGCACAGGTCTGCTCTGATAGTCTTTATCTTATTTGAGTCAAACAAACACAGACAGGAAAACACATTGTTTTTAGGAACGAGCAGAAATGTGTTAATGTTGCACAAATATGACCCACATGAAGTATTCAACAGCATGTGGGGGTTTCACTTTTCATGCTGATACAATGTCTAGTCAATAACAGTTAATAGAATAAAAGTCACAACAGTTGGACTTACAGGACAGAGGGAGTCCTCTGTCCTCTTCTGACTTCATTGTGAACGTCTGTCCTCCACAGGCCCAATGAGCCACTATACAGATACACTGTCTGCAGTACAGTGAAAGATGGGGATCGAGGATATCCGTCAAGCCAAAGGCATCCAATATTCAAAAGCTTTGAAATATTTGAAACTTTGAAACTTGACTGAGCAAAGAGACCGGGAGCATCTGAAGGGAGGGAGCGTTTGCTGAGCAGCCTTTGGGCAACTGAAAGCTGCTGCAGGCCTCCGATGACGAGTGAGTCAGTGGGTGGAAACTCACACATCTTAGAGAAACCTCCCAACGCAAAAGACAAGCGCCAGCGTGCGAGAACATCTTCTACATGTGAGCCATGTAGAGCAGAACTCTGCATCTGCTCCACAATGACTCCACACAATCAGAGACGAGATCAGGTGAGTTCTAAGACAATCAAAGCAAACACTCATCGTGAGCATCATAGTTAAACAGGTTTAAATTGTTAGTATTAGTCTCACCTCCAGGTATCATAAGTAGGTAAGCACATTCTTATGATCAATTCATGTGAGTATTAACACATCCTGGTCGATGTAAATACAACTATCTTATTAACACAGTACAAATTAGGGAAATGCAAAACGATATTGATTACAACTAATATCTGTGGTTTCAGTTCTGCATGTGTTGCACTCACTGAAGTAATAACTGATCTGGGGATGTGATAACATAGATGCAACAAAGTGTGATTGGGAAGGACACACAAGGAGACACGAGCTGTGGAGCTCTAAATGAACACTTCATCAGATCATCAGAGCAGGTCAAAGTGAGCACATCTGTCATCCTTCTTCAGGCTGGAGCTGAGCGATATTGTCAAAGCAATCTGATATTGTTAACATAGTGCATTACATACAGTAGTGGCAGCACCGATTCTAAAGGACTGTGATCAGGGGACGTCCTCGCAGCCTCACTTCATGAACTCCATGTCTCCAGACAGACACCTCGTCTCCTTCCACCACTCTGTTAGGGAGAGTGTACCGTCGTTACCTCACCATCAAACTACAGTAGGAGCTCGAGTATCAAAGGACCAGTCTGTGAAGTAGAGAAGACCTGTCAAACTCGACTGTGGTGAATATTTATGACAGGTAATCCAGTATTCATCATTTGTCTATCTCCTGTATACTGTATAATGTTGGCATATACAACATTTACACACATGTCCGATCTCACAAAGCTGCTGTGGGACCAGCAGCCTGTGCTGGTGGAGGGAGCCTCAGGGCAGAGATCAGGCCCTGCTAGTATCCGTACAACTCGGCAGAAAAAGTGCCACACATCAAAACGATCTAGCTGTTTTCTCCCATGACCTCAATCACAACCTTTTCCCCCCCAGGAAGCAGTCCTGAGTGTGGCTTGAGGCGATGTAGAAGGAGGGTAACGGTTGTGTGTCTTCCTGCTGTCTGCAGGACTCCAGTCAGCAGGCTTCACATCACCGAGAGCCAACGCGACGGATTCAGGGAACCCGAGAAACGACAGATTCAAGCGCTGGTAAATCCCTCCTTCCGACAGACAAGCCACCGTTCCATCGATTCTGCATTGAGTCTGGCGCGCGGAAAGCAGCGTATCTCCACCGTCAGTCCAGCAGAGCCACACAGCACGACAACAGCACCATCAAGTCGTTGTCAACACTCCTGCAAAGCAGTTTACACAAAAGCCAGAGGGGATTGAAGAGCAGACTGCTGCTGCTGCTGCGCTGCTGCTGCTGCTTGATGGACACTGACTGACAAATGTGTTTGGACACAAATACATCTCAGTCCTGCTACTCTCTGCACTAATATATACAAGAAAACAGATTTAGCCGACATAGAGTCAGTTCATTAAATCTAGTGACAACTTAACGATTTAAATCTCTGTACCCACAAAGACAGAAACATGAAGTTACACATGTCCAAAGCTGTGTTCACTTGATGGTGTACACCTCCGGCTCCACCGCTGGTTAGACCGGTCAGTAACGGACGGAGGATCTCTGAGAGATCCAGTGAGAAGAGAGAGAGAGCGTGTGACGGTGAGTGAAGTCAGCGGTAACACCTCACCTCATTATCTTATGATGTTATTTTTCATGTAGTAGTTATTTTAACACGCTATAGTGCTGCTTACAATTAAACTAACATGCTCAGTCTTGTCACAGCACAGACAAGCAAGTGAATGGCTTAAACAAAACGGAGATGAGATTTAAGGCCCACGATGAAGATACAAATAGAATTCACTGAGTGCTGCTTCTACTAAACAACAGTCCACAGGGTTTTCAATGTTTTCTGTGCCAGCTGTTTCCTTCCAGAGATGACAAAAGCTCTAAGCGAGCTTCAGAAAAGCCCTGTTTCTCTGCAGGACGGCCTGAGGGGGACAGACATCAGTCATGCACAGGTGACCGATGACCAGAGGCAGGTCGTGTCACGGTATTTCATGTCCAACAGACCCTTGTTCTTTGGGGAACAAAAGAAAAGCAGAGAATGTGTTCCACAGGCCGGAGCGGACGGAGAAGTTCTTTATCCTGCCGTAGCAGCCGCTCTGATGGAGCACTGCTCTCTTTATCTGCTGCTTCACTTGAGACTTTTTGTAACCTGTTCTCAAAACATTGCACTTTTGGGTTCTTTTGGTTCGATCATGAGTAGTTGACAATTCAAACGTGTGACTGGATGATCCTGGTTGACTGCCATCCTCACAGTGGACTCGTCACATTGGTGGGAAATGTGCTCATGAAACAAAGAATCAATCCATTCTTACGAGGCAATAAGTTGAAATGAATCATTAGAATGAAATGCAGTTCAGCAGATAAGATGTTTATTTTGCATTTTTATAAATGCCGTAAAACACTTTCAATTCCTAAACACATTTTTTTATATTATAAAATCATAATAAATGAAGTAACCCACAGAGAGCGTGAAGAGAAGCCTCAGGGTACATGTCACCAAGGTCCCATCAGAGCGACTTGGACAACATTGTTAGAGTTGAGAAAGTTCCCTGCGTGTCCCTCGACTCTCTGGGAGAACTTCATCCCAGCGTGGAGACAAGTCTGCCGTGTGAAGGTTCTCCCCGAGAGCCGGAGTCTGGTGTTTAGCTGCAGGGCAGCAGCAGAAAAGGCTCAGCTTACAGTCTGGGGAGCTGGAGGTAAATCTCCAGTGATGTTAGCAGAGCGAGAAGGCAGCTGTGGCAGCATCAAGAGCAGCAGGAGCCAGTGGAGGAAGGAGGTGAACTAGGTGATAAGTTCCACCTCGAACAAACAGAGGAGGATCTTAGGTTGAGACCAGAGTACTAACAGCAGACAAAGAGTTATGCAATGAAATGAAAAAACACAGTGTTGTCAAAGTTGGTATTGTGTCCTGTATGTGGTCAGATACTTGTGTGTGTCATTGAAATATTAATATTTGACCAAAATCAAAACTCAAATGGAGTTGCAAGGTTTTTTAATCACGATTAATCTCATTGTTATGCACAAAGTTCAATAATGAATTAAAAGTAGTGTATTACTCACTTGTATTTTAAAGTACTGCTATATGAACAACAGTACAATAACATTTGTTTTGAATCACTTTAAACAGATCAGGTTCTTGTTAACAGCAGTGTTCTTCACACAGTATCAGTTATATTTCTACTATCTGTGCTCAGTGTGTGACTTTATTTAAACGTTCCACTGCTGTGCAACATGAATACAATGTTCCACACGTTTCATCACAATGTGTGTCTTCTGTTTTCATACAGTCAGCGCATGTGAACGCAGCTCCCACTGTTCATCAACATAACACCGTAACTCAGAGGTGAAGACGGTTACCCGGCGATGTCCGGTAGTCTCCGGTGAGAGACGGCCGGTGCGCGTTGTGACTCCGTCTCTTCTGTAGTCCTCTCCTCTTCATAGACTCGTGTGTTCTTCTGGTGACGGTGCGTCTGGAGGGAGGCTCCTACGTGACGTCATTCATGATCCTGAGAACGTTCCTCAGACCGACGTCTTCTCAACACTAGTCGTCCTGCAGTTTGTATCTCTCCACTTCTCTGTGGCGTCTGTTAGCTCGTCTTTAGTTTATCTCTACTTCTCCACACGCTGCATCAACGTAGTGATGAAGACTCCTCCACACGCTGCATCAACGTAGTGATGAAGACTCCTCCACACGCTGCACCAACGTAGTGATGAAGACTCCTCCACACGCTGCATCAACGTAGTGATGAAGACTCCTCCACCGCTTACACTCAGGAGTTGGGAGTGAATCTGGGTTAAGGTGCCGTCTTCTCTTTCTAGTAGTTGCCGTTGATGATTGGAAGTGAGAAAGACATTTACAGTCCGATAGTATATGAAATATGAAATTGGGTAGAGCTAATCCTCCCTAAGTCTTGCATGAGTGGATCTTTTTATTTTCGTGATGTTTTTAATCAATCATTAAATAAATTTAAACATTTTGTAATAGGCACAGCAATTGAGGGAAACATTTTGATTGCATTAACTCTGCCAATGAGAGAGCCACGGCTTGCCAGTATTTAACACATTATTGTAACCTGGATACGATATGATGATGATGATGATGTTTTAGTAACCTGTATTCCTAAATAGGTGAACAAGTCTTTGAATGGAAAAGGTGTTTCTGGGTTGTGCACTCTGACAGGCATGACCTCAATCTTATCAGGTCCTTATCAGGCGCCAGGTCCTTGCTGTTCTTCTTTCCTTTTACTGTAAGATGAACTTACTCTAGCTTTATAATTCAGAAATACGTGTCTTCTAGGTTGAGACCAGACCACTGAAAAGTCTTTAATGGAAAAAGGGTTATTTTTAGACCTGGAACGGTAACGTGATAGAGCGGTCTCCCTCGTATTATTAATACTTTGGATAGTTCAGTGAGCTGACAGCAAACCGTGTCGTTTTCCCAGCATGCAAAATATGTTTATTACATATATATATATATATGTGTGTGTATGAGAACATGCTAACTCCACACAATAGGGCCCACCCACTACTCCACCGCTCCACCCTGGCCGGTACACGATGTCACTGTATCGCTGGGCTGGTGTGTCAGGACCATGGACAGCGCTGTGTGTTGTAGTGGGTGCTTATGTCACAGCAGTGATTCAATATTTCCATATAAGTCTGTCCCAACACAATCCCATGGCTGGAAATGAGGAGGAGCTCCTGTGCCTATAGTTGAGAAGGTGGTGGTTGTTGTTGTTGTAGTAGTAGTAGTAGTAGTAGTAGTAGTAGTAGTAGTAGTAGTTGTTGTTGTTGTTGTTGTTGTTGTTGTTGTTGTTGTTGTTGTTGTTGTTGTTGTTGTTGTAGTAGTAGTAGTAGTTGTTGTTGTTGTTGTTGTGGTTGTTGTAACAGGATGTGAGGTACATGGGCTTGAAAACCGATCTCCCTGCTCGAACGTCCAATCGGCGGCGTCCACAGTGCCTGGCTGGAGCGTAGTTGCATTTTTCGGGAGATGACTCAGATGTTTTAGTACGCTTGATTTTCGTGGTTGTAAAATATTTGACGGGAAACAGGGAAGTGAAGGGACAGCCAATGAGCGAGAGGGGGACAGAGAGAGACTTGCCTCCCCTTCGGATCCCCGTAAATCACAAAAGAGAGAGAGAGAGAAAGAGAGAGAACGAGAGAGAAAGAGAGAGAGAGAGAGAGAGAGGAAAGAGAGAGAAAGAGAGAGAAAGAGAGAGAGAGAGAGAGAGAGAGGAAAGAGAGAGAAAGAGAGTGAGAGAGAGAGAGAGGAAAGAGAGAGAGAGAGAGAGACACAGAGAGAGAGAGAGAGAGAGAGAGAGAGAGAGAGAGAGAGAGAGAGACAGAGAGAGAGAGGAAAGAGAGAGAAAGAGAGAGAAAGAGAGAGAGAGAGAGAGAGAGGAAAGAGAGAGAAAGATAGCGAGAGAGAGAGAGAGGAAAGAGAGAGAGAGAGAGACAGAGAGAGAGAGAGAGAGAGAGAGAGACAGAGAGAGAGACAGAGAGCGAGAGAGAGAGAGAGAAAGAGGGAGACAGAGAGAGATAGAGAGAGAGAGAGAGAGAGAGAGAGAGAGATAGAGAAAGAGATAGATTTTTTGATTTTTAGAAAACCTTTATTTCTTAAAACAAAGAAAGAACAAAAAGCATTGTCATGGCATCAAGAATGAAACAAAGCAAATCAAAAGCAAAGAAACACTCAAGTCCGTTTCTCTTCACCGTTGAATATTAGTCCAACTCCAGACACACATTTTGTTTCATTGCTGCACCGATTCTCAATGAATCCTGCATATTGTTCATGTAAATAAATAAAAACAACAAAACATGTCCTAGAGTTGCTCTTAGGCTGGGAGACTTTGGTCACCATCAGCTCTTTCATTGTTCAGCTCTTTATTGATCTTCTGAGCTATTTTCTTCAGTCTGTAGCCTTCCTTCACTGTTATCCCTCCTCTGTCTTTACTCCTCATGTGTGACCTGAGAGAGCTGGAGAGCTTCTCTTTGTCAGAGAAGTAATCCTCCACATTGACTCCTTTCACACTTTTAGTTCTCCTCAGAAACCCCTTTATCTTCTCCACACTGTAGTCTCTAGAGCTCCTACCGCTGCCAGCCCTGTGGTCAGAAGATTCACTGTCAGCAGCAGAATCCTCCTCCATACTGGACTCAGGGTCTCCTCCCCGGCTGGACTCAGGGTCTTCCTCCAGACTGGACTCAGGGTCCTTCTTCCGACTGGACTCAGATTTAGCTGCTCCTCCGTTTCCTTTCGTTGCCGCTTTCTTTGCTTGTGAGCTTCCATTGTTTTCTTTCTTTTTCCTCTTCCGCTGGGGGACTTTGAACTGCCCCTCGTCTCCCTCCATGTCCACCTCACTGCCTTCCCCCACCTGTCCTCCATTACTCTCCCTCCCCACCTGTACCTCACTTGCCTCCTTCTCCCTCACCTCCTTAACCCCACTCGTCCCCTCCTTCCTTACCTCCTTAACCCCACTCGTTCCCTCCTCCCTTACCTCCTTAAACCCACACGTCCCCTCCTTCCTTACCTCCTCAACTCCACTCGTCCCCTCCCCCCTCACCTCCTTACCCCCACTCGTCCCCTCTTTCCTTACCTCCTTACCCCCGCTCGCCCCCTCCTTTCTTACCTCCTGGACCCCACTTGTCCCCTCCTGTCCATCTTGTTTGTCTCCTCTGCCCTCCTCAGAACCTTTCTGGTTTTGGTTCTGGTCTTTATGAGAACCGTTTTTTCCAGGACAGGCTCTGCTCTGATGTCCCTGTTTCCCACAACTGAAGCATTTAGAATCCTCAGTTGTCGCAAAAATGAGGTAATCAAAGTCCTCCACTGTGACTGTGAACACGAGGTCCACCTGTCTGCTCCTGTTCTTGGGGATCATGAGGAGCTGTCTCCTGTGAGACACCACGTGCCTCAGAAGTGGAGACTTGGCCCCAGATGACAGCTTCTTAACTTTGGACACGATCTTTCCATGTCTGGACAGCTCTCCGGTTATCAGCTCATCTTTAACAAACGGTGGCACGTTGGAAACAGTGACTCTTACCGCCGGGTCGCTGAGAGGATAGACGGGTAGGAAGCCGCCGTTCACCTCGATCCCGCTGTCCAACACCAGTTTCGTATCCTCTTCGGTATTACAAAACACGATCACCGCACCGTTCATCCGTGCAGCGGACCTCACGTTGCTGTGACCGATGATCTCCCCCACTGCTAGGCTGCAGTCCTCCACCGAGCACGGGAAACGCGGCGGAATCTTCACGCCGTGTTTCCGCGTTAGTTTGGTGAAGTCCATGGCGGCGTGCAGCACGCCGACCAGCGCGTGCTGATCGGCTGCAAACACCACCAAAAAACCCACCTAAAACCCCCCAAGTGTTCACACAAACACTATGAGCCCCACACACCACAATACACTGTCATATGCAACGTTAAAAAACGAAGCAAAATGTCGAAAAATCGCTAATAATCACTCTCAGACACGCTCCGAAAACTCACCACTCCCTCCACTCAGAGAGAGAGAGAGAGAGAGAAAGAGATAAAGAAAGAGAGAGAGAGAGAGAGACAGAGAGAGAGAGAGAGATAGAGAGAGAGAGAGAGAGAGAGATAGAGAAAGAGATAAAGAAAGAGAGAGAGAGAGAGAGACAGAGAGATAGAGAGTGTGTGACGGTCAGTTTGAAGCAGCAGTAACAGTATATCGGTGAACACAGCAGTGAGTGTGTGTGTGAGCAGTTTAGGCTGTTTGTCAGTGAATAAATGCTACAACTCCCTCTGGTTCTCTTTTCTTTCTTGCCACCTGCAGATTGAAGTCAAGGGGTTTTGCAACAACAGGCTTACTTAAGGTGGACTGACCTTTAAGGGGGAAGCGGTTGACAATTGTAGTGACGAGCTGCTCCTCCTACTTTTACACCCCATTATTTGAAAAGCTCACAGCTGTGTAAATGTGGTTTCTCACTCAACATGCCACAGTGCTGCTCTCATGCAGACTAACAGGCTTTGACACATACATGTCAGTAAGATGAGGCGTCCATTATCAGCATGACACCAAGGCCAGAACTGTCTTCCCATCAGTCATGTCTATGTCTAACAAAATGTGGTGCAATGGTTCCACCAGATGGACAATTAAGAGGACAGGAAGAGACAAAGACGCCTCTGAGCAACAGTTGAATGATAATAGAAGGAAACATTGTTAAAAAGCATAAAGCATCAACATGTGTGCAGATTGAAACAGGAAGAAACGCATGCAAATAACAGCTGATCCCAACAGTCAACACCGCTGTCAGTATATATGAAACACATTGATTAGTTACATTAGGTACCAATCAATGAGTTTACATTACCTCACTGACGGGTTGCTCTACATCGTGTATTTTAGTATCCAGTGTCAGTTCATTGACACGATTACAAGGTAGACAATCATTTACAACAAAACACAAATATAATATGTGGAGGGAGGAGGATGAGTGAAGGAGTCCCACAGCCTGAGGAAAGAAGCTGTTCTTCCTCTGTTAGCTTTAGGCTCAGCGCTTTGGTTTTCACTGATAACATAGAAACATACGAGATGAAAGTGATCAGCGGCTCAAAGTAAACCAGTAAGTAAGGACTCGACTACAGAGAATGGAAGGAAGTGTAGGTGAGCTGCAACATGACAAACCCTCGTATCGTGATCAACACTGAGATCACGATAGCTTATCATGGCTATTCATCCATTTAAGAGACAACATATCATCACATTTAAATAACCTGAGCACTGCTTTCCCTTCCATCCTGCTAATGAACACACTGAAGACCTAAAATAAGGTTCTTCTTCACCTGAATTCAGTGCATCACATCATTACTACTCTAGACTCAAGCTAAAACACTCAGGAACGTTTCTCATCATAAGACGGTAAAACAGAAGTGGGCGGAGTCATCTTCACGTCACTCATTGGTTCGTGGACTGACGTTTGAAGCCTTGAGTTCGGCAATTTGGCAGTCGCCATCTTGGATTATGGCTGTCACCAACTTGGCTTTTTGCAACCAATGAACGGAAGTGACCATATCTGGAATGCAGAGGAGGGACTTAGAGACGCCGTATACGTCTCTGGTAGAGACCTGTCAATCACAGTAAGTCCCGCTCCTAAAGCATCCCCTGCTTCATGGTCTGTTTGACTCTAAATGGAGCATAATGTACTAAATGAACATCATGCTGTATTGAAGAAGACTGTAAACTAGAGATTGAGACCATAAACTCATGTTTACAATGTTTACTGAGGGAATAAATCAAGAGAGAAGTAGAGTCATTTTAGACTAGACTTCTATACAACCAGAGGAGTCGCCCCCTGGTGGACACTAGAGAGAATGCAGCTTTAACACACTTTGGTTCACTTGTCAGAACCCAAGGTTGTCCCCTCGTTTCCCAAAAGTGAAGCGAAAACATCTGGATGCCCCCTGGTGGCTGGCTGAATAAGAAGCGCTTGATTTGATAAGCAGTTTTTACGAGCGGAGCACATTTTAAACATCAATATCACAGTCCATCACGTTCATTCAACTGTGGGAAGCCTGATCAATATTAATATTCGACTAATTGTGCATCCCTGCCTCACTGCCTAAAATGTGGCATTGCCTGGCATGCTTCATCATCTACTGCAATGTGTGCGTCCATGTTCACTTTCCTGTTCACTGTCTACTTTAAGAAGAAACCTGATCTCAAATGTGTCAGGCCTTTGCTGCAGACCCCACATGACAGTTATCTTTTAGATGTTTACAGCCTGCAACAGCCTCCCTGAGCCTCACTGGAGGACCGGAGCTGTGGGGCAGCACCTGAGGCGTCTTAATGCAGTCTTGGGGAAACACGCTGTGGGATTACGAAGACGGCGAGTGACGGTGGCAACTTGGCTAAGTGTTAAGAGTCCATGTTGGACACGGCGTGAGTGAAATGTGAACAGGCTTCATCATGCAGCCTGCCACCGTGAGAAAGAGATCTCCTGCAAACCATGACATGTACGCAGACAGGAAAGACTAGAGCAGAAGTTGAGCATGTGAGGACCAACACACACACACACACACACACACACACACACACCTCCTCAGACATTTCCAGTTTATGGGATGAGACAAGTGCATGAGTGGCTGAATTAGAACCTTGCACTTTACTGCGTTTGGCATTTGGAAGAGGCGTATGTGTGTGTGTGTGTGTGTGTGTGTGTGTGTGTGTGTGTGTGTGTGTGTGTGTGCGTGTGTGTGTCTGTCATGTCTCGTGTGTCTATGCGCATGGCTTGTTCATATTTCAGTCTGTACGTCAGGTCAAACCCACAGAGCTGCACACGTCCATTATGAATCTCCTGTGGGTGGGTGTTCTTGTGTGGAGCAGCGAGGAGCTCAGTGCTCCTCTCAGTGAAACCTCCCTGCAGCAGCTCTCCCTGGACCACCCAGAGCTCTGAAGCCTGCTTCACTACCAGAGCACCTGCTCCTGTGGCCCCGTTATGTGTGTAACATGGAAAGCTAAACAGAAGTCCTGAAAACAGCAGGACTTATGGGATGTGTATTCTGCTCATATAGTCAAACACTAAATCAAGTCCAGATTAAGAATCCAGTAACATCAGACTGCAGCTGGCTAGTGAAACGGGCTGTTTTTGATATTTAGTTTATGATAAAGAAGAAATAATAAGATATATACTGTATATATATATGTAAGATATAAGAATCTGATATAGAAGAACAATTAACAATACCAGTCAACAAACAATATGACATTTTCAAAAATGTCACGGTTTTATTTTTCTCGATTATTAACCAGAATATTTCTAACCGGTCTTAAACTAATGAACTAAAACATTCATAATCATCATCTGTGTCCCTTTACCTGCTTACTTACTGTCATCAGCCGTCTGTAGTGGTTATGTACATCAAAAATACACAAATGATTCGGACAAAAAGATTGTGTTGAAATTGATTCAATAATCTTGGCGTTGGCAGCTTGAATGATTTATTATAAGCTGCTTAGAGCTATTATGAGCTATAAACAGCTCATAATTCTCTCTCTAATATAGATTTAATATCGCTATGAAAACATCTCCATCAAACTGGATTTATTCAAGTTCCAAGAATTACATTTGAAGACGCTACGGGAGCGTTATCATTTATTTACTTTCTACTCAATGACGCTTGAACGCACCACAGTGTAAGTTAATGGACTGAAGCGTACTGAACGGTTCTACCATAACAGAGTATTAAAATGTCACGTCCTACTGAAACATACGAAGCAGGTTGTAACCCGGACGTCCTCCTGACATTAAAGTGAATCCATGTAATGATATTCAAAGTGTCCACTGTCTCTGGTGATCACATTGAAATGTATCAATAGTTCTGCACATGAGGCAAGTAGTTCATACTGGATCATTCATCTGTCGGGGTGAGACGGTCTAAAACACGACTGAACAATCTGCACAGTGCTGTCAAGGATCAGAGCAACACACACCCACACAGAGGAGGTGCAATGAAGTCATCACGCTTTAGTCTGAAGACAGTGACATCTCTGGAATTGTGAGCTTCACACGTCTGACAAACGAAAAGACAAGAACATAGACGTGGATTCTTCACTACATCCTCACACCTTTCCTGGCAGCTCTCCTTTCAATTCCAGTGGTGTGGGAGAGCAGACGCCCGAGAGGGAGGGGGGGTCTTCAGCATTCACAGGAACAGAAGTCACTCTTGATTTAATATGAAACCCCTTTTTCCTCCAGGGGTAATCCAGCTGCTCTGTATGTCGTCCTGCATCAGTATGTTTTCTCCTTCCATGCTCTTTCTCTAAATTGCATTATTTTGCATTATCCTCAGGCATCTTAAGAGTGAACCTGGCGAGGATGTCCAAAGCACAGAGCCAAAAATGGATCCATTACCGTCAACAGACGTCCCCGTGCTCCTCGTGTGATACAGTGCCACGGCAGCGTCCAGCGACCGCTGTCAGGGACGCTGTTCTTCAGGCTCTATAGTGACAGGTCTCACACCGCTGCCATGCATCCGTAATGACACACCAGACATCTGTAGAAACACACCCTCCTCCTCGGCTCACTGTCGACATGGATATCAACTTGCATTGACTGATAAAAGGACTTCTAAAAATACGACTTGGCAGCAGAGAAACAAACAACACGAGATCAGCTGTGAGGAGACGGATCCTCTGCAGATGCACAGGACTGAAAGTAAGAGATGTTGCCAAGAATCCATGTTGATCGTGTTGAAAATTTAATTTGGACATGTTGTCATCTCCGCCAAGAAGATCACGCGATCAGCCGTGTGTGTGTGAGTGTGTGTGTGTGTGTGTGTGTGTGTGTGTATGTGTGTGTGTGTGTGTGTGTGTGTGTGTGTGTGTGTAAACTACTGCAGCAAACTACAATACTTTGGGGGTCAGTTATGGCCTCTTGCTCAAGGACCTCTCATGTCTGCAGTGACTCACACGCTCTCAGGACACCTTTCATTACCTGTTCTAAAGCGCCCGGCTGACTCCTCACTCATTACTCTCAGGCCCCCCCCCCCCCCGGCTGCTAGAGGCCGATGGTGATAACACGGCTGAGTGCTCATGCTCATCCACCCCCCCCCATCCCACAGCGAGGGGAGAACAGTTTGCAGTGTGTTTGGGCTAACAGCTGACAGAACGACCACACATACACACACACACACACACACACACACACACACACACACACACACACACTGCTGTACCTCACTGCAACGGTATTTAAAGACAGGAGAGACGACGTCCTGCTTTAATCCAGCCTCTCAACGCCACTGGATCAAATCGGTCCAAAGCACAAATGAAGACAACCTGTTGTGCTCTGGCTCACTACTTATACCTGTTGAACATGTTTAGCAATTTAAATAATGACTACTGCTGGAAATGATTAAGTGCCGTCAGTTTTGAAAATACCTAAAGTGACCCTCCCTGAGATCCACCTTATTCCAAACACCAAACCATGTGATACCAACAGTCATATGAATAAATAGAGACACATATATCCATTGTGAAATAATATGTCATTATTCAAACGCTACTCATTCTTTTTTTTCCTCGTTTTCATAAAAACTAATTCTATTGAGTTCAGTTTCATTACATAATATATATTTTTTGCCATTTTAAATAAGAATTTGTTCCTAATAAGTCATCTGATGAAATAATAGTAAAATAAATCCCACTCCAACCAAAGGGAAACAATCAGCATCACAACATACAACCAAGAGGTGAAACACAAACACATTAGAGCATCAAACAATGAAGAATGAATCAGCTTTTAACAAGCTAATGTTAGCGAGCTACTGTAACTAGCTTAGGCACTTACAAACACATTCTACGGTTGCATACTGTCAAAATGCATTAGCTCGATTTACAGAAACACACGTTGCTGTTATTCAACGGTTATTTTCTGTCTGTTTTATGTAATTGTCCAAGTAATGAGCAGATTGATCAGAGCAAAGTATTTCAATTAGGAAGTAAAACTAAAAAGGCTGACTCGTGAAAGTGTCACGCAAAAGCATGTGAAAGGGGATTAAAATACAGGAGCTCTAGTTTTGTGTAAATAATATTTTGCCAGTAAATTGCAATTACAAGATAATCAGTTGTGGTTATATTCTCAAACATAGCTTAACCAAAGCGTGTGATATGCTACTTCAGTACACGTTTCCGACATCACCGCAGAGCCCCCCCCCCCCCCCCCCCCCCCCCCCCGCACTGAGGACTCTCCAGGTCCCTCATGATGGTGGCAGGCCTGCCTATACTGGAGGTAATTAACAATCGGAGAAGCAAGCCAACACAGAAGTGCCAAAAACTGAAATTCTTCCAACAGCACTTAAAGCTAGTGCAGGGCGATACGGCCAGCATCCTCCAGACACAGGTCCTATCTCCATAGAGACAACGTCCCGGTGTAGAACGCTCTCTGGTTGTTCAATACATAAATAGTTGACATGAAATAACCGCATGGAAAAATCTATTTCTGTGTGTGAATGTAATACTTGACATAAGAAAAGTATGTTTTCATTTAAATAAGAATGTAATAACAGTTTCAAGTGAATTAAAAGCAGTTTTTCCATACATGCACATTTGCTGAGTGACAGTGTGAGGTGTGATAATGATTCTCTGATTTGTCACATTTTTGGAGAAATGTAATGATATCATTCAGAATGGTTGTTATTCATTTAGACAATGTAATTGTGTAGGTGAGGTTCCATTGAGAAATGATATATTATCATATTAAAGTTACAAAACAATGTTAAATAACATAATCAAATCATAAGGTTGCCTTTCTTAAATAAAGGATAATTCAATGTTCTTTGTTTCTGTGAAGTTCTCCATCAGCCTGATGAAGGAGGTCCTCCAGGATCAACTGATTGTGAGGGCTTTAAACCTCTTGCACCTGAGCGCCCCCACCGGTGGGGGCTACGCATTCATCCAAAAATTCATCCACTCATAACGTGCACTCATCAGTAACGAATATAATGATGTCGCATAGCTGCTCAAACTGCAGCTCCTGCTCTACAAAGTCATCTCAGCTGTTTGTACAAACTCCAAACACAACATATGACAAAGCTACGTATAATACCAAGTAACACAATCCATACAGCGCCCCCTAGGCAGACCCACTCGCCACATTTATGCCAATAACGTTTTGAAAAATGTATTCAATGCTAACACCCGTTAGCTCCGGAGATCACTAGCGACCAGGCGGTCGCAGCCATGTTGTTCACATTCCGCTACGACACAGCCTCGCAGTTTTACTTACAAAACAAAACCATCATCATAATCCGCATAATTGATCACATCATAAACCAGCTCCTTACTTTGAGATGTTCTGCAGCAAAACAAATATTAATCCGTTCATGTTTACTGTCTATCTGTTCATCGGACGCCCCTCTGTGTGAATTCAAAGCTGGCGCTGCCGTCGTGTGCCTCGTGTGCTGCTAGCGGAAGGGGCGGGGTTATACATCTCAGCAAATCGGATTTGAGAAGTTTGACACTCGGGTAGTTTTTTTTATTCTGATTAGCTAACGGATTCTGTCATTCAAAGTCACGTTAGGTTGTTTCAACAGAGCAGGCTGTGACGCATCTATGGAAGGTTCATTGGGTCAAATCGGCCCTTCACACAGGCTGAAAGGCCCTGGAAGGAAAAAAACGATATTCAGACGATAAAATCCCATGGATGACAAACATTAACAGTCTCAGAGAGGATCCAGGCTCTCAAAATGATGCCAAACTGCTGCATATGGATAGATTAAACACTATTAGTGATAAAAAAATGAAATATATAATTATATAGTATATAAAATTACAATGGAACAGCTGGAACAAAATTATATTTTGGTTGACCTCGTCTGACCTCTCCGTACTAGATCAAGATGTACTAGATAAAGCTTCACTTTATCAAAGTAAGAATGTGTTTAGAGACCCTCAACATATAGTTCTATGATCTGGGAGAGCTTGAAAGCTCGTAGCTACATGATTTCTAATAAAGAAATACCCTGAAATTGCTTTTTTTTTTTCCAGTCGAAAATTTGAATTTTCAATTTGTGCTGTGTGCCATCTTAATGTACTCTTAACCAGTAACATATATACTGATATTTACACATATCAACACATCTCACAAGTGTTAGGGTTATTTTAATATCAAAAGTATTAAAATAGCCCTTACAGTTGTAACGCTACACTCATTATCGTATGGGTATGCTATTTTCGAGCTGAGGGAGTAAAAATAGGTTTAGGGTCCAAGAGGTGTCCCAACCCTGAATAGGAACATTTAGAGAATTCATTACGAAGCGACCGAGTCAGCCTTTGTATTCTCTCTGCTGCCTACTTAACGTTGTGTAACTCTTATTCGGTCTTTCTGTACCAGTGACGAAGCACAAACACATAAACACATCCGCCTCTGGCTGATAATGTAATCTGGCAGCAGCTCCGAGGACTGAGCGGAGGAGAGGAGAGGACTGTGCCAAGCACTCCGGCAGCTAAATGTACTCAGCGCTGTAACCTCGGAGCCTATGCAGATTCTATTAGCACTCCTGAACAGTTCAGTCCACCATCAGGCCGCCACTCTCCATGCTAATGACGAGTGTGCTTTGTATCACACGGCCTCTCTCAGCACAACGAGAGCAGCTCTTTGAACGGTTGGGACAATCCAAAGTGCTGCATTAGAAAGTACTGACGGTGTGTAAATCAGCACACAGAGGTGTACTAGTTAGCATCTTCTCAGATCTACATCTCAGCCGTCACCACAGGACATCAGTAGGACACCGCTGCTGTGATCCCCATCCAGAGGGCTGGAGGCCGACACTGTGAGCTAACAGCTGGCTTTGTTCACATTTTGATTTATTAGAGATTTTACTTCCTTTATTACCTGAGCAACAATACAACACCAAAGAACGCAGGTAACAGTAACTGTTCTACGCGAATATCATCGTCTGCAATTGTACAAAATGCTGATTATGTTCAATCTTAGAAGCTGTGCACATAAAGACATTTTAACTACTTATGATCACGGGTGTAATAAGTGCATGAGAGGTAAATAATGATGGTCTGTTTGATGAGTGAACTGTCCATTAATTGAAGAATAATTCACAAAAACAGTCCAAGGTTGTGTTTTGAAATGTATGACTCGTCTTTTCTGTATTTATGAATTAAGTTGAATAAAATACAGTCACTCATGCACTGCTGTGGTAAAGATTATATCCATGTCCACTTCTAGTGTTCCCTCTCAGAAGCTGATCAGCAGCATGTTCTTAAAGGAACGGCGTCTTTCTCTTCACGCTGAAGGAGAACATGTTTTAATCGTATGGGCGAGTGCACATTTCTCTTAAATCCCTCGTTGGGTTGGTGCGTCGCACAGTCCCATTCAGCAGAGGATGAAGGAAGACTTCTTTAACATGTGCTGACTCACTGACGTACAGCTCTGAGGGCACGATTAACACATGCACAACCCAGGAGGAATACTAGTCCTGTGTGTCATTTGATCAACGAACAGAACCGTCCAAGTATGAGTTCTCATCTGGTCTCTTTGCAAATTCTGATTGATGTGTACAAGTTAGTCCAGCTCGGACCTACAACGGACTGTCAGGTCTGCAGAGAGCATCATTGGTTCCAGCCTGCCCTCCATCCTGGACTTGTCCACCTCCAGAGTCAGGAAACATCCATCACTGCAGACCTTCACACCCTGGACCCAACCAGTTCATCTCCTCCCCTCTGGTAGGAGCTACAGAGCTCTGTACGCCAAAACCACTAGAACCAGGAACCGCTTCTCTCTGCTGACGTCACTGATGAACAATTAACCAGACATTCTGCACTACTACCACCATACTGCACTAATACCTCCATTCTGCACTTATACCACCATACTGCACTAATACCTCCATTCTGCACTAATACCACCATACTGCACTAATACCTCCATTCTGCACTAATACCACCATACTGCACTAATACCACCATTCTGCACTACTACCACCATACTGCACTAATACCTCCATTCTGCACTTATACCACCATACTGCACTAATACCTCCATTCTGCACTAATACCACCATACTGCACTAATACCTCCATTCTGCACTAATACCACCATACTGCACTAATACCACCATTCTGCACTAATACCACCATTCTGCACTAATACCACCATGCTGCACTACTACCTCATATATATACTTTTGGATATATATGTATTCTGTACAGTTCAAAGTTTAAATGTTAAAGCTTGCCTCTGTTCTACTTTGTTGTCTTTAATGTCCTTGTTTTTATTTCTTATATTTTTCTTGTTTATTTGTATATTCTATGTATGCACGTTGAGAGCAATGTGTAACCGGAGTCAAATAAGAATACATGGTCAATAAAGCTGATTCTGATTCTGAATTGTGTTGTTCGACAAATGACCCAATCAAAATTCTGAATTTAGGTTGGACTTGAAGAGTTGGCCGGGGAGGATGATGATACAAATACAAGTAGTTCATCAATATGGGACACTAACTGTCAATGGATTTGATGCTCTACTCACTTTGGACATCACGCCAAACCATAATTTAGCATTATAATGAGCTACCAATAACCAGACATGCTTGTGTAGGAACTAGATGTGCTACAGTGACCTTCTCATGTCTACTGAAGTCTGGTAGGCTAGTCTTCAGCTCCAGCTTTATAAAGCCTGCGTGCAACAGAGTAATAGATTTCATGGGGTCATGTTTTAGTTGTGCTTTTTGTAGTCCTTCTTGGTAGTAGTTTCTCCATGGCAGACCTAGTATGTCAGTGACATCCGCCGTCACATCATCGCTGCGTAGCTTAATGAAAACGTAGTCGGATTCTCTGGGTACATCTCAAGTCTCTTGTTTGTTATTTCCTTGCTCCTCCATCCTCGCTTGAACCTGAAGTTGTTCTGCTCCTCCATATTGACGCCCGTCTCAAAGCTCTTATTTAGGAGGAGGAGTGAGGACAGAGGAGAGAGGAGGGATCTCTGAGGAGACACGAGCGAGGACGCACGAGAACAGGCTTCCAGGAAGTGTTTTAACGGCGGCCACGCCCCCTCATTGTTCATCAGTGATGTGATTGGATGCTGCAGCCGATCGGACTGACTGACTGAGTTTAACACCAGAGTGAAGACAGATCACAGATTAAACTCTAGTTTATATTTGATATGTTTAAATAAATGCTCATTGTAGTCTGAACAACAAAAGCACCACAAACAACTGTCTTCATTTCTTACAAAGATTTGTCTTTCCTGCATTTTACCACTGTATTTTATTTCTTACACTGTTTTTAGTGTTAGTTTTTAATGTTCTTGAATCTCGTCTTCTTTTGCCTTATCTTCGATGTTTTAATGGTTTTATGTGAAGCACTCTGAATTACCTCGTTGTTGAAATGTGATGTACAAATAAACTTGTCTTTTCATGATCTGATATTTCCCTCAATAACTTTTATTATGGATAAAATTAAAGAGCTGGAGAGACAAAACACTTTTTACATCATATCTTTAAAAAAATATTTCCTTGTTTCCTCTCTCCTTGCATGGTTTCCTTGCGTCTCTCCATGCATCCCTGGTGGGAGGGACTAAGATGCAAGGAAAGGATGCAAGTGAGGGAAACGAGGATGCAGTTAATAAGCCCGATGGACCCGAATCCGGATCCACTGTAGCATTTACCGTCGAAAAAGTCCATTTATGCATGTATTTATGAATATGTTATATACCAAAAAAAAATAAAAAATCTGGGTAAAACAAACAATCTAAGACATTTTTATAAACTCCAAACACCATTCTACACAAATATTATACGCAAATAAAAGATTTATCACAATATCACATATTTCTAGCCATAACTCGCTCTTCTCCGAGTTAGCATCACAAAGCTAACGGTTAGCATAGACAACCGAGATAGCAAAAAGCAGGAGCATTCGACACAGATTCCAGAACTACCATCAGATCGTCTCTCCGGTAAACCCTCACAAGGCTGTGAGCAAACAAACACCAGAAACACAATGCGTAATATCCTTCAAAATCATCCAAAGCTCCTTACCTTTTCGTTGTTCTGCTGTAAATCTCCGCTTATTTCCGTCAACAATATTTCTACGTATTTCAGGTGCGTCTCTGAAATGCCCCCATGTAGAAACAAGGGTCTGTCTAACCCAACGCCATGGGGGAAGGGATTTTATTTTATTACGCACATTTCAGGCGACGCGCCACGGTTTTAATCCTCACTGGCTAACGCTTCTTGATGGGTCTGTTTAATAGCCAGGACTCAGACGCTTCTAAGGAGGGTCCGTTGACTGAAATCGACCAACCATAGGCTGAGCTAGGAGACCTGGACTGGAAGCCAGATGAGAAAATCCCATGGATGACAGACATAAACAGGCTCAGAGAGGATCCAGGCTCTCTAAATGATGCCAAACTGCTGCATATGATAGATTGAACACTATTAGTCATAAAAGAAGTGAAATATATAATTATATACTATATAAAATTACAGTGGAACAGCTGGAACCAAATGACATTTTGGTTGACCTCGGCTGAAATCTCTGCACTCAGACCTCTCTAGCTCTTGAATGCTTCACTTTATCAAAGAAAACATTGTGCAGAGAGACTCTCAACCCACTGGGCTATGATCTGGAGAGGAGAAAAGCTTTCAACTACAACATTAAAAAGAAATATCTTATCAAAATTGGATTAATTTTAAATCGGAGATAAAGAATTTTAATTTGTGCTGTGTTCCATCTTAATGTTCTCTTAACCAGTAACATATATACTGATACTTACAAATCAGAACAAATCTCACAAGTGTCAGCTTTCTACAACATAAAAACTATTAAAATACACCTTATATTTAGACGAAATACACTCTCTTTACTATGGGTATGCAATTTTCGAGCAGAGGCCTACAAATAGGCTTAGGGCTTGAAAGGTTGAGACTTGGGATGTACCCTCTAAACACCACGGTTGTCTTTTCCTAACTCCTCATGAACTCTCCTTTACATCTTTCCTTGACTCCATGACATTTTCCATAGAGGTCAAGGAGAAGTGGTTAGGAATAGACGTTAGAAGGTCATTTTCTGGACTTTTCGACCGCAGCCCTGGATGTCTAAAGAGAAGTGGATTCAGCGCTGGAGGCTCAGTGGAGCATGAAGTAAATAAACTCAGGCTTCCAATGGAAATGGGCAGATCTCCCAGCATCCACGGGTCCATACAGCAAGCACACTAGTGTGTCCTTTAGCCGCCACCTCCCAGCCCTCGGTGCCTGGCTTATTCTAACACTGTGATGGATTCAGACAAACACCTGCTGTTAACTCAGCGTTAGTTCTGTGAATCCGAACCATGTATCACCAACCAAACAACACACCATGAAGCCTCGTGATCACGTCTCAGAGTCCCTCGAGGACGGGTTCTGTTGTGAGCTTCACCCCAAGATCCAAAGAAGTGGAGAGAACCAATCACAGGACCACTACGGCTCACATGGTGCTTTAGATTCTGATTGTCACCATTCTTCTAACGTAAACATTTAGTGTACAAATGTCCATCACAACATTCCTGAGCCCCAGGCAGCACTTTACCACAAATATAAAATATATTCATGATTCACTGATAATACAATAAAACTCTGTTTAAGAAGCAGTGAGTATTTAGAGTGTTGGCTTGAGAGTGTCTGTTAGTATGAATGTGATGATTTAAATAGTTCATTGTGTTAAACTAACAGATGGACTAATGTATCCAGTATAAGAACAGTTCATGTATAATATTGCTACATAGACATCAGTCTAACTTTCATTCCGGTGACGCATCTTCCACAGAACACGCTGTGCTGACCTTTGATGTGCTCGTTGACCACGCTCTCCAGCCGGTCCAGCCTCTCAATAATCCTCAGCGTCTCTCCTTTACTGTCCTCCTCCAACTTTCTGTCCGCCTCGCCGCTGCTCTCCGCAACTTTGGGACCCCCGTTGCTCACATAGTTGGTGATCCAGCCTACGTACAGCAGACACACGATGTTGGTCATGCCGCTCAGGATCACACACGTCGACACCAAAGTTTTCGTTCTCCTTGAGCACAGCATCGCGACATCCCTCCATGGGCTTCCTGGTCCAGACGCGCGCAAAGCAGGTAGCTCGAGGAGAGGACGCGCACTCGACGAACGTGTCCAAATGTCCCCAGAAGCGCTGCGATGCTGTGAAGTCAGTCCGCCTCTGCGCGCTCAGGTCCCGGCTGACACGCGCATTCTCCGGAGGCTTTAAATGCTTCACTCTGCCTCAAAACAATATTTCCAGTAATAATAATAATAATACTAAGAAGGAGCGTCCTCCGTTCAGCAGCCGGCGAGTCAAGCTGCAAAGCTGGCAACGCAGAGCTACAGCCTGTAGTCCTCACACAGCCAATAGAAGGAGAGAGGGGGCGGGATCTGCCTGCCTCTGCCGGCCCCCTTACAGTTCGAGCACACGGAGGAGGGGAGGAGGAGAGGAGGAGAGAAGGGGAGGAGGAGAGGAGAGGAGGAGGAGAAGAGGGGAGGGGAGGAGGGGAGGAGGAAGAGAGGAGGAGAGAAGGGGAGGAGGAGAGGAGGGAGGAGGGGAGGAGAGGAGGGGAGGAGGGGAGGAGGGGAGGAGGAGAGGAGAGGAGGAGGAGGAGAGGAGGAGAGGAGAGGAGGGGAGGAGGGGAGGGGAGGAGGGGAGGAGGGGAGGAGGGGAGGAGGAGAGGAGGAGAGGAGAGGAGGAGGAGAAGAGGGGAGGGGAGGAGGGGAGGAGGAAGAGAGGAGGAGAGAAGGGGAGGAGGAGAGGAGGGAGGAGGGGAGGAGAGGAGGGGAGGAGGGGAGGAGGAGAGGAGAGGAGGAGGAGGAGAGGAGGAGAGGAGAGGAGGAGAGGAGGGGAGGGGAGGGGAGGAGAGGAGGAGGGGAGGAGGGGAGGAGGAGAGGTGAGGAGGAGGAGAGGAGGGGAGGAGGAGAGGAGAGGAGGGGAGGAGGAGAGGAGAGGAGGGGAGGAGGAGAGGAAAGGAGGAGGAGAGGAGGGGAGGAGAGGAGGGGAGAGGAGGAGAGGAGGGGAGGAGGAGAGGAGGAGGAGAGGAGGAGAGGAGGGGAGGAGAGGAGGAGGGGAGGAGGAGAGGAGGGGAGGAGGAGAGGAGGAGAGGAGAGGAGGAGGAGAAGAGGGGAAGGGAGGAGGGGAGGAGGAAGAGAGGAGGAGAGAAGGGGAGGAGGAGAGGAGGGAGGAGGGGAGGAGAGGAGGGGAGGAGGGGAGGAGGAGAGGAGAGGAGGAGGAGGAGAGGAGGAGAGGAGAGGAGGAGAGGAGGGGAGGGGAGGGGAGGAGAGGAGGAGGGGAGGAGGGGAGGAGGAGAGGAGAGGAGGAGGAGAGGAGGGGAGGAGGAGAGGAGAGGAGGGGAGGAGGAGAGGAGAGGAGGGGAGGAGGAGAGGAAAGGAGGAGGAGAGGAGGGGAGGAGAGGAGGAGAGGACGAGGAGAGGAGGGGAGAGGAGGAGAGGAGGGGAGGAGGAGAGGAGGAGGAGAGGAGGAGAGGAGGGGAGGAGAGGAGGAGAGGAGAGGAGGGGAGGAGGAGAGGAGAGGAGGGGAGGAGGAGAGGAGGAGGTGAGGAAGGGAGGGGAGGAGAGGAGGAGGAGAGGAAGAGAGGAGAGGAGGGGAGGAGGAGAGAAGGAGAGGAGGAGAGGAGGGGAGGGGGAGGGGAGGAGAGGAGGAGAGGAGGGGAGGAGGAGAGGAAAGGAGGAGGAGAGGAGGGGAGGGGAGGAGAGGAGGAGAGGACGAGGAGAGGAGGGGAGAGGAGGAGAGGAGGGGAGGAGGAGAGGAGGAGGAGAGGAGGAGGGGAGGAGGAGAGGAGGAGGAGAGGAGGGCATAGAAGCTGAAGTGCATCGATCCAGTGATGGAGAGGCGGTGAAGTGAAGCCACTGAGCTGTTGTTGATGTGTGTGTGATGCTTACGCTGCGTGTACAAAGTGAACAGTTGTGTGTGTTGTGTTGTGTTGTGTTGTGTTGTGTGTGTTGTGTTGTGTTGTGTGTGTTGTGTTGTGTTTGTTGTGTGTGTTGTGTTGTGTGTGTTGTGTTTGTTGTGTGTGTTGTGTTGTGTGTGTTGTGTGTGTTGTGTTGTGTGTGTATGTTGTGTGTGTTGTGTGTGTTATGTTGTGTGTTGTGTTGTGTTTGTTGTGTGTGTTGTGTGTGTTGTGTTGTATTATGTTGTGTGTGTATGTTGTGTGTGTATGTTGTGTGTGTGTGTGTGTGTGTGTGTGTGTGTGTGTGTGTGTGTTGTGTGTGTGTGTGTGTGTGTGTGTGTGTGTGTGGTGTGTGTGTGTGTGTGTGTGTGTGTGTGTGTGTGTGTGTGTGTGTGTGGTGTGTGTGGTGTGTGTGGTGTGTGTGTGTGTGTGTGTGTGTGTGTGTGTTGTGTGGTGTGTGTGTGTGTGTGTGTGTGTGTGTGTGTGTGTGTGTGTGTGTGTGTGTTGTGTGTGTGTGTGTGTGTGTGTGTGTGTGTGTGTGTGTTGTGTGTGTCCAGCAGACAGCAGACCTACTGATAAGTGATGATGTCATCATGATCTCAGTCAACGCTCAGCTGGACAGTGAGTCAAATTCATACTAAACACGTTTACTAAGACAGTCAAGTCAAGAGACAACTGTCAAACAATCACACAAAGACACATGTATTTACAACAGTAAACACATTCTCTAAAAAGTTCTGACAAATTATAAATACAGTTTTTAAAAAGCTAAACACCCAAAAATCATCTTAATGTCTTTTATTCACAGCATTAGGATTATGTTTGAATCTCTTACTTTTTAAAATTACTTCATATTTGAGCCAGTTCTGGCTTTTTAATAAGTGAAACATAAGTATTAGCCTCCCATCTCAATACTTGTTTTATACTATGTGTGTGTGTGTGTGTGTGTGTGTGTGTGTGTGTGTGTGTGTGTGTGTGTGTGTGTGTGTACTGTACACTTAAGAGCTTCATGACTTTGCTGCTTGGCCCAAAAGCATCTCATCTGCATCACTTCCCCTCTTCTTTGACTTCTTATGAACACACACACACACACACACACACACACACACACACACACACACCGCTGAACACTGGCCACCTAAGGTGCCCACCTGAAAGCTAAAGTAAGTTCAGAGCTTCACACCACCAACAGATGAATCTGGCAGTTAGAGCCTCTGGGCTGCCTCTTTCATCTTTGTCTTTCATCCACTGCTTTACCAATCATACACACACTTGAGCAGACACACACACACACACACACACACACACACACACATACACACACACACACATATGCATGCCCATGAATCAAAAACTCTCCATTCAGCCAAGAGCACTCTGGCAGTTTCAGCCGACTCGTCTGAGATATAAATAATGCATGGGATCTGAAATATTAAGGCTCTCAGTTCTCTGCTGCGTTCTGTCTTGTCTTACTCACTGTCAGTACGTCCGTCTCACTTCCATCCTTCATCGCTCTCATTTTGGCCAAAAAAGGAGGCAGTCAGGTTTTTGTTTTTTGTTAAATATGCAACACGAGGACACACTTTATTTTAACGGAGAAAGACGCTCGATTGCCAGGTTCATTCCTGGTTCACGCTTCATTATTCAGAAAAGGACATTGTTTGTCTCACACAGTCTGTGTTCTGAAGTTTGGCTCCTGGGAAAAGATTCCATCGATTCGTCTCCGTCACGTGTTGTTAGTATTTGTGCATAACCTCTGTGAACCGTAGACGTGCACTGTGTTCCACGTATGGAGCTGCAGAGCCCAGTCTAGCAGAACGGGTCTGCGTTGAGCGGTACAGGTGAAGTGTTAGCATGGTGAACTGCATGTACGCCGATGGGACCCGGTGGAGTTGACGGGTCCCGGCTGTGTTACCCCAGTGATCCCGTGGCAGTAACAGCGTGGGTCACACCTCACACTGTGAGATGCAATGTGTGCAGACATGATTACTCCCTCGGACCACTATGTGGTCAGCAACGGCAGAGTGGCGCTGTTCCTAATTCTGCTCGGAAGGTGAAGTACATGCAGATCATATTCACCGGTCAGGACTGAAGGAGGACCGGTGCTGTGGTGCTGTGGTACTGTGGTACTGTGGTGCTGTGGTGCTGTGGTGCTGTGGTACTGTGGTACTGTGGTACTGTGGATGTGTGGATGTGTGGATGTGTGGATGTGTGGTACTGTGGTACTGTGGTACTGTGGTACTGTGGATGTGTGGATGTGTGGATGTGTGGATGTGTGGTACTGTGGATGTGTAGATGTGTGGATGTGTGGATGTGTGGTACTGTGGATGTGTGGATGTGTGGTACTGTGGATGTGTGGATGTGTGGATGTGTGTATGTGTGGATGTGTGGTACTGTGAATGTGCGGATGTGTGGATGTGTGGTACTGTGGATGTGTGGATGTGTGGTACTGTGGATGTGTGGATGTGTGGATGTGTGGATGTGTGGTACTGTGGATGTGTGGATGTGTGGTACTGTGGATGTGTGGTACTGTGGATGTGTGGATGTGTGGTACTGTGGATGTGTGGATGTGTGGTACTGTGGATGTGTGGTACTGTGGATGTGTGGATGTGTGGATGTGTGGTACTGTGGATGTGTGGATGTGTGGTACTGTGGATGTGTGGTACTGTGGTACTGTGGATGTGTGGATGTGTGGATGTGTGGTACTGTGGATGTGTGGTACTGTGGTACTGTGGATGTGTGGATGTGTGGTACTGTGGATGTGTGGTACTGTGGTACTGTGGATGTGTGGATGTGTGGATGTGTGGTACTGTGGATGTGTGGTACTGTGGTACTGTGGATGTGTGGTACTGTGGTACTGTGGATGTGTGGATGTGTGGATGTGTGGTACTGTGGATGTGTGGTACTGTGGTACTGTGGATGTGTGGATGTGTGGATGTGTGGTACTGTGGTACTGTGGTACTGTGGATGTGTGGATGTGTGGATGTGTGGATGTGTGGTACTGTGGTACTGTGGTACTGTGGATGTGTGGATGTGTGGTACTGTGGTACTGTGGATGTGTGGATGTGTGGTACTGTGGATGTGTGGTACTGTGGTACTGTGGATGTGTGGTACTGTGGATATGCGGATGTGTGGATGTGTGGATGTGTGGATGTGTGGATGTGTGGTACTGTGGATGTGTGGATGTGTGGATGTGTGGATGTGTGGATGTGTGGATGTGTGGATGTGTGGATGTGTATGTGTGGATGTGTGGTACTGTGGATGTGTGGATGTGGATGTGTGGATGTGTGGATGTGTGGATGTGTGGTACTGTGGATGTGTGGATGTGTGGATGTGTGGATGTGTGGTACTGTGGATGTGTGGATGTGTGGATGTGTGGATGTGTATGTGTGGATGTGTGGTACTGTGGATGTGTGGTACTGTGGATGTGTGGATGTGGATGTGTGGATGTGTGGATGTGTGGTACTGTGGATGTGTGGATGTGGATGTGTGGATGTGTGGATGTGTGGATGTGTGGTACTGTGGATGTGTGGATGTGTGGATGTGTGGATGTGTGGTACTGTGGATGTGTGGATGTGTGGATGTGTGGATGTGTATGTGTGGATGTGTGGTACTGTGGATGTGTGGTACTGTGGATGTGTGGATGTGGATGTGTGGATGTGTGGTCACACAAAATTAATTGATGGAAGTGGAAAGAGTTTTGATGAGTTTTATCTTGTGTCTGTCGAGTATTGACCGTGGAGTTTGGGAGTTTCAGGAGTTTCTTTTCACACATAGCTCAGTGAATAACAGCGTTATGTGGACCGAACCAGAGGACGTGAATGTTGGAACAGTAGAAAGAGCTCCAGAGACAGTTGTGATGACTTTTATTTTGTTTCTGTCGAGTTCCAATGAAGTGACTTTTTGTCTTTGAATCGAGTCTGGCTTTGAGGAGAGCGTACGTATTAATTATGTTTGTAAAAATGATGATTTTATTTATAGAGGGCTGCATGTTTTGAATCTGTGTATAATGTTTGGAGGAATGCAACATCAGTGCTTGTGTTTATTCTGAAGTCTGTAGACCTGCTCTGATGCGTGCTCTTGGAATGTTAGGAAGGAGTCTTGCCTCGTCTCTCTAGGACCCGACTTCAAAGCACCCATCCTACCAAGTAAGGATCCTTGACATAGAGAAGCATGGATGCCTTTCCTTCTTGCTTCATTAAGACCCACCAAAATCAAACACTTAACATTAAAGGCAACACGCAAAAACAGAAACCTTATGTACACAAGTTCACGTGAAGGATGGACCCCTGGAGATGAACAAGGTCTTTAAGAGGGTCCTTAATGCAAATATAAAGAACATAAAGTACATAAAGCAACGGACCAAAGCCACTCCTCACCACAACCACTGGTTCCCCTAAAAATGCCAAAATACATTGAGTAAATGTACACATACCAACACCAGACTATGTGTAAGACTGTGGTAGCCTACTCCGTGGACCAAGACCTCCAGACAACCCACTTGCGTCTTTGAGATACTATACGTTACAAAAGGACTCCCTCAATACAGGCTACGTAGTTCAGGATGTCTATGTTGTACATCCCTCGATCAACATGTTTGCACATCCTGCATTAATTGTATCACCGTATTTTAAAAACCTCCCTGTTCATGTTGGTGAACCTTTATTCTACACACCAAACACCAAGGCTGACTCCTTGTAAGTGAAAATGTACGTTAATAAAGCGTATTCTGGTTCTGTAATCCAGCGGCTATCACCACTGATCCAGATGAGGATCATCTTCTTGATATCATAGTTACCCCATGTTGTTACTTCTCATTGAATCGAGTTACAAGCGCGATGTCAAAACGATGCTTATTTGTTCAGTTGTTGTCTCTTTTCGTGTAAACTGACGGGTTCATTGTGTAGCAAGCTTACTGATGTAGTGAATAACTCAACATTCTACTGAGTTCATTCTAAAGATACAGGCTAAGTCCATTTCCCTCACCAGGACCCTTTAGTTTTATAATGAACACGTGAAGTATGTAAAGAATCAATACATACATAAATAATGCAACACAGCAGTGATGTTGGAGGACCTGACAGTCTTCTTCTTCAGAGGCAGTGAAGTCCGTTTCTCAGATTACGTAACGGACAGACATCTTCAATGTGCACACCAGGAGGACCGGCATGTTGTTCACAGTACTGTTTGATATTTGAATATGTTTCTATTGTGTGTTGATTGTTTAGTGTTATGCACCACCCACCGTGTCACATTCCTTGTATGTGCAACATACTGTGAGCTCATATAAACACATATAATTATCATTTTATCATTTTATTATGGAGAGTCAATTGACCATGCAAACAGAGAAGTGACAGAGTGACAGTCGTACCCTCCTCAGACACTTTGTTCTTGAGAACCACGACCAAGTCAGCATCACCTGGTCATGCATTTGTGTCTTGACAGCAATGTTAGCTACATTATAGTATATAGTATCGTACATTATAGAATTATAGTTGTGAACAGGAGACGATCTTGCATAACTGTCACGGTTTGGGGTTTTGTGTTGTTATTTCTTCCGTTTTATTTTGAAGTTCCCTGTCTCTTGTGTCCTCTGTTCACTTCACTTCCTGTCCTTGTCTGTTTTCCCGCCTCTGTGATTGTCTGCCCCGCCCTTGATTGAACCCTGCTGTGTCTCGTCACCCTCCCTGTATATGTAAACCCTGTGTGTCCCTGTCTCTTCGTCGGTTGGTTTGTGGTGCTCCCCGCACCGCGCCACCTCCACCTCTTCATCTGAACAACGTAGCTCTGTTTTCAGCAAGCCTTGCAGTCTCATCCAGGAAAGTCTGATAAGAAGTATTATACATTAATCAGGGTCAGAATTTAGTTTTAACAACGGCCCAAGTGCACACAAAAGGACGCAACAAAACCAGCAATATAAGCACGTCTACCCGTGCTGGTGAAAGCAAATGATGAGGTTATGACGTGCAATCTAAAATAAGTATGCAACAATATCCAATCGCCTGCTTTCGTCATATATGTTGCCTTCAGGGCACAATGGGACAGGTAGCTGTTCACTTGCTCCACCTCCTTACAGGCGGTTCTCCCGGCTCCTTCCCGGTTCCTCCGGTTAAACTGTTGGTAGAGGGTTGGTGGAATGGTTCCAAAAGAACGATACAAACTCACACTTTGTAGCATGAGCTCAAGCATAACCCTGAGGGAAGGTTTCACTGTGGTCAGCTCCTGGAGAGCAAGAAGGAAACGGGCAGCTTACTCCAGCTTTCCCCGTCCACATGGCAAACCTCCTCTTTATTCTGTTTGGAAGCCCTTCTCGAATCCTCCCTCGCCGCTCTACACGGTCTCCACATGTGCCTCTTCCCTGTGTCCATGACACACCAAACAAACGTAACAAACCAAATGAAAGAAATGGCATTCTGCATTATAAACCATTCATCTCTCAGTTTACTTCTGGAGTTGAGGTGAGGAAATCTAAGTCGGACATATATTGATATTTTAGTAAAACAACTATTATGTCAAATTAGGATTAGAACTTTAATTAATTTAAGTTGCTTTATGTATGGTGTCAGCAAAGCCAGAACCCCACAAAGAACACATAGTTGCAAGTTCAAGTTAGATTCTGTTCCCTTCAAAGCCTCAAAACACACAGACAAAGAACGAGAGACAGAATTCCAGCAGTTCTGGTGATGGTGTCCTAGTAAAACAGAACCTAGTCCTAGCTACTGCTTCTTTACAAACCAAACGAACATCATCTGATCTCACAGTGGCCTCACATCTATGAGGATGAAGATGTTCATGAGTCACGCCAAGTTAGGTTTGAGAACAACCGTGCTACTGCTGTGCATTTCAGACCTAATAATTACTATGGTCGTCCTGTCTTGGTGCCGAGCTTTGGGTAGTGACCAAAAGAATGAGATCATGGATACAAGCGGCCGGAATGATCTACTTCTAGGATGGCTGGGCTCAGCCTTAGAGTAACAAGAAAAGTAAGGAGATCAGACATCCAAAGGGAGCCGCTCCTCCTTCTCGTCAAAGGGGGCCAGTTGAGATGGTTTCAGGCATCTGATCAGGATGCGTCCTGGATGCCTTTTCCAGGTAACTGGTAAGAGGCCCCAGAGTAGAGACGCTGGAGAGATAATATATCTCGTCTGGCCTGGGAATGCCTTGGGGTTCCCCAGGAGAAGCTGGAAAGCATTGCTGGGGCAAGGAACGTCTGGAATACCCTCCTGAAATTGCTGCCCCTGCAACCGGCCCCGGATAAGTGAAAGACAATGGATGGATGTGAAAGATGACTAAGTAGTGGAGGATCACGTGTTGTTTATGACATGTCACTGAGTGAAAAGGGATATCTGAGCGGACCAGAAATATCTCCTGTTGCAAAGTCGTATCTAAGGTCCGTCCTATTTACTGGAGCAGTGAGCGTTTCCATACCTTACGGGGAGGTAATGATTGTTAATATTGATAAAAGCGCCTGTCATGGGCAGCCCACTGCCCCCTGATACAGGGGTGAGTCAACTGCAGAGACAAATGTCCCCCTTAAAGGGATGAATATAGTATAATAAAAAATAAAAACCACACAGGGACATGGTGTAAATGGATTGTGAAGAGAACCCAACATGACTCAGACAGAAATGTCACGACGCTGCCCATTCTTGCCGACAGCGATGATGAATCACTGTCTGTTGTCATGTCGTCTGTGCACAGGAACATCACATCCTGCAACCTGTTGTTGGGTGAGGCCGACCATTTTTGGGGTTGCATGGATACCCAGAATATAAGGGTGCTGAGATAGTGTGGGCTTCAGAGCATCAGGGCAGCTTTCACCATCAACGCATCACCATCGCTACCATCGCACAGATCATCTGAGGACCGAAGGAGACGGGGGATTGTGTCCTGATGTCGGTCGGTGTCTTTAGCTTGGCTTTTGTTTATAATTGTATTTTATTTCGGTCAGGGGAAAGCTTTAGATCAGGAGCATTCAATTACAATTCAGCGAGGTCCAGCTAGAGATAATGTTCTCATACAAAGGTCCAGAACATCACAATAATGTAATAATAACCTAAATGATTTAATCCCATACATAATGAAACAGCCTAGCAGTTGTATCAACCTATGTATGTAGTCAACAACGGACTGTCAAATCACATAGAGACATTCAATTCAATTGAATAATACAGATGCAACAAAAGGAATAAAGCCTATTGAAGCATATTGCAGCATATCTGCTTCTCTGTATTCATGTCTGGGACACTGAAGCAGCTCAAGCCAAGCAGTAAAGAAGTGTTGATGTTGATGTTCTAATGGAATCTTGGTTCATGCTCAATAAATAAATAAAAGACACATTTACACATTATTGATACATATTGTAGTGCAAAAAGAAATGTGTTAAAAAAATCAGAAACAAAAGAAAAGGTGTGAGTCAGCTGTACGTTAATGCTTAACATCCTCAGGAATCCGGGTCAGAACACACAGGTCAAGAGTCAAACGCTTCATTTGAAGAAGTCCTTCCAAACCTATTGCTTCAAAATACATAAAGTCTCATTAAAGATGAGTTCAAGTATTCAAGTTGTTCAGCAAACCGTACTCACATGAAATACTTGTTTGATGAGGGGTTTCTCTTTCCTCTACACTTTTTCCACCAACTTTCCAAGAAGGTACAGGCACACACACACACACACACACACACACACACACACACACACACACACACACACACACACACACACACACTGTCATCACAACATTCATCCAGTAGGCGTCACTCTGTGGCTGAAGTAAGGAGGAGCTGCTCCTCACCATCCTCCCATTAGAAACACATGTGAGGTGCTGCGGGAACTGTGTCTTCAACTACTTCTGCCCGGTGTTGATGAGACCAGAGCACTTCTATAGCACTCTTCTTCTTCTTCTTCTTCTTCTTCTTCTTCTTCATTCTGCTGTGAGACTGCCACACACACAACACATGGTATCTAATGTCACTGCTGCGCTCATCACTCGTGACATCCGAAACACAGGAGGACAAGTGAATTAGTCCGTGTTCAAAGGTTCTTTGTCTTTTCAATTTGTACTCGCATAAAGGTCTGTGCACGAAGTATAATTCATGTTCCATTGTCCATGCTGTGTAATGAACACTGTCAGTTTAGGGGTATTAATATTTGGTGTGCTTGTGTTCATGTGAATGCATTCCGCTATGTGTGAGGTCGTTCATAGCCGATGCTGCGTTAACGCTTTGTCTGTGTTATTGTCGCACCAAAACATCAGCTTGTTCCATCGTCCATCTTTAATAATGAGTCAACAGAGACGGCTCGCCTTCAAAGTCAAAGTTGCACAATTTCAAACGCGTTGGCTTCAGCGATCAATTTAAGGAGAGCTCAACATATTCTAAATAATGAACGTAATAATTGACTGCAATAAAGTCACATTTCTGATACTTTCCCTCAATTGAACGTGAATAAACTGTCAAAACACTGAATCATTTGTACGTAATGATTCATTAAAGCATCAATTTATTTATTTAAGCAAGGCTTAAATCCTTCAAGTTTATTTACTGTTTGCACTTTTAACTATTCTACATAAAATATGATAAATAAATTAAAGCGATGAACGGGCCCTTGCATCCTCCCGCACGTCTGCTTTTAATCACTTCTAATCACAAAGGTCTTGAGACTGTACTGACATCATTTAAAGAGGATCAGACAAATTCTCTAGGGGGAGTTCGTTTTTCAAAAATCTCTTGAAAAATGACACAGAAATCAAAATGGCCGACTTCCAGTACGGTTTAGAGCATGGTCCCAAGAGACTTATTTTGAAGTCTTAATGGAAGACATGAGCCTACCAAGTTTCATACATGAAACATGAAACGTAGCGCTGGGGCTGCTCTTTAGAAATATTGTTGGTTGTTTTTGTCATAAGTACATACACAGATATAGAACAGTTCAAGTGACATGTTGTGATGACTTTCCATCCGGGATGGAACCATATGGCGGCCATCTTACCTGGGTCCAGTATTAAACTGGATATGGTGAAAGAGGCTTCCATTGTCTCTATAATCCTTGTATTGTTCTACCAATACATCACAACCGTAAAGCGTTGTCTGAGTAGATTTCTCTGAGCTTTCTTTGTGCCCTGAGTTCTGATTTTGTGTATTGATGTGAATTCTCTGACTAATGAATGAATGTTAATAATGAATTCTTTGTTTAGTTTACTTTGAACAACTTGCACCTGTAGGCGCTGGGAACCACTGGTGTAGCCGAGGGCCGTGACTTGTTCCCCTTATCTGTGTTCTTTAATAGCTCTTATAATACATTGGTAATATCTGTTAATATGTGTTCGTTTTAGTGGAAAGCAATAACTAGATGAAGAGTGACCTTGGCCCCTCTTTGTACACACTGTAATATTTATTAATGTGTGTGTGTGTGTGTGTGTGTGTGTGTGTGTGTGTGTGTGTGTGTGTGTGTGTGTGTGTGTGTTGGTATGTGCACACCCTTACCTGGAAGCGGTGTGAGAGTTAATCATAGTTGTAAATGACTGAGTACACAAAGGTCTCGGTCAGTTAAGCAGCTTGCGTTGCATTAATTCAGGTTTGAGCCCACATTACATTTCAGCTGAACATGAAAGGAAACAGTTCAGACATTTGCAGAGTTGAAGCCAAGGTTATTATCGTTAACTGAAATAAAAATAAAAACAAGGCTTTATAAAAAAACGATGACTAACTGAAACTGTACTGTGTCTTTACAAAACTAACTACAATAAAATAGATTTATAGAGAAAACGTCTTTAGTTTTCGTCTTTGTCAATTTATTCCATACATAGCCTAAGTCTATCTTCCGCTGTACCACTTTTAGTAGATGTGATGACCTCACCTGTCATCATGACAAGTAACTAACAAACAAATAATGCTAAAATAAATATTAATATTTCTCTACTGATCTGTGCTATAAATGTGATTTCTGTGTGATTCCAATCATTGTTATAATCAGAACCTCTGAATGATGTCATGTCCTGTTCAAACAGAGGAGACAGTGAGGTGAGACAGTGACCAGCTGTTACTCTCCTCGCTGTGAATCCTCACTAACTGTTGAGTCTTTTTCTGTCTCATTGTTTGTCACCACTGTAATATCTGTAGACTCTTTTATTAGATGTCCTTTCTTTACATAGAATCATGTATTTCACGTCTGTGTAGAACATGTTTAGTGTTGATCTGACATTAAACCGCAGTGAAAAAGCACAGAGAGGCAAACAGTACCTCTGACTCACTGAAGGGGGCGAGAGAGAGCCCACGGGTCGATTCATGTTGTTCTGTCGTTGCTCTTCTTCTACACTTCTCTTCTTCTTCTACACTTCTCTTCTTCTTCTACACTTCTCTTCTTCTTCTACACTTCTCTTCTTCTACGCTTCTCTTCTTCTACACTTCTCTTCTTCTACATTTCTCTTCTTCTTCTACGCTTCTCTTCTTCTACACTTCTCTTCTTCTACACTTCTCTTCTTCTTCTATTTTGCTTTGACCACAAAAATGTAAGGTTCTATATCTAAGCTTAAAAATGTCTCTAAAAACAGTGAAATATGAACAAATCATCATCAGTTCATCGTCGGACAGGTAAAGTAACCTTTTATGTGTTTGTTGTTCTCTTTATACATCCTGGTTCTTACGCAGATTTTCGCGGGTGGCGCCCGCGAGCGCTCCGCTTCTGAAACGCTCCCGGTGTAATCAGATATGTTCCTTACCTATGTGTGTGTAAAGAATGCTGATATGAAATATGAAAAACAACCAGTAGTCAATGGTCAAGCTGCCAATTGAATGGTGATGGAAGCTTCTCTATTGGGTTCATATATTTGTAAATCTGACTTATGTAGAGTCAGAGCCTCACCAGACACGAGCCTCACCGCACGTCACTGTACTGCACCGCTCTCTGTATCCGCTGTGTGGCGCTACAGAACACGGCCAAACATGCGTTATGTTGCTCTATATCAAGTGCAGACCACAGAGTGTAAAAGTCACGTCAATCAGATTCCCTTGGTCTGTTGCATAGTAAAGACTAAAACTAATACTGAAACTAATACAAAGTAAACTCAAACTAAGCATTTTCAAAAACTATACTAAACTAAACTAAACTAGCAAACCTGCTTTAAAAACGAATTCAAACTAAACTCAAACTCAAACTCAAAACAAAAAGTCAAAACGAAATAAAAATAAAAACTAGTGAAAAATGCAAAACTATAATAACCTTGGCTGGAGCAGAGGTTTCCACAGAGCGGTGGCTCTAGAAACAAGACGTGAGCGTCTGATGTTTCATGGTGGATACATTCTAAAGCAAACAGCCCGACCTCCCTCACTGTGGCCTCTCCACTGCCTGTGTGTGTGTGTGTGTGTGTGTGTGTGTGTGTGCGTGTGTGCGTGTGTGTGTGTGCGGGTCTTGATCAAATAGACGCACAAACCTACAGCTCTTTATAAATACATGACAGGAGAGGAGTAACCTGGTTGTGACCTGGTCTAAAGGCCACACACTCACACTGCACATTTCATAATCAGTGTAACATGCAGTTAGATATGTGTCCTGCGTGTGTAAATGAACAGTTAATGCCGTCGGTTAACCATAGCAGCAGATAGGTGTAACTGACGGACCATCATAATACGATCATGCTGTTAGTCCCCTTTAATTATCAGCGTGTTGTGAAGTCCACAGATGTGGGCCTGTCAGTGTGTCCTCTATGATATAATGCAGTATAATAAATCACATCTTTATTTTAACACTTGTTTATGTTTATGGAACGTATCGCTGTCTCCATGACAAAACAACAACAGCAACGTAAAGAGTTCCTTGTTTTAAGTAGATCCTTCTATAACATAATCTCATAAACATCATTTCCTGTAACTACTTTGAAGAATGTATCATTTTATAATGTTCTATTGGTAGACATTGTTTTATGACAACACATATATATATATATATATATATATATATTGTTCTTATTTTAAGGAGAAACTGATTTGTCAATATAAGCTCCTGGAGTACAATTATAAACACAATCATTATAATGAGAATAAAAATAAGGTTGTATTCATTTAAAGCTGCTTTCTTAACAAGCATGCGTTGGTGTGCTTATTAATGATCTCCTCTGGAAAATGAAAGATGAATCATTTTGACTGTATAACCAGAAACACAATGCAAACTGATCTCAACTCAACATAACATGTCCAACACAATACAGAGAGGAGATACTGGAAAGAAGGACGTCAATACTTTGGCTATGATCCATCAAATCCGATGACTCTGCACTATTTGAGCTTCTGGACCAGGAACACGTTGTCGTTCTAGACACTGGAACGTGTTCTTTGGTGGGTTGTTGGGTGACCCTGACCTGTGGGACTTTCCATGCTCAACAGAGCCTGTAATGAGTCTTGTTTGACTGTTCAGTGAACGAGTCTCCTGACCTTGCCCCGGGCTCTTCCTTCTGGTAAAGGTCACACACGGCATAAAACCACCCAGCAATAAAGCCTCCTTCATACAGCTGCAAGAACCTCCACAGCTGCTGAAGAGCAGATCTGACTCAAAGCTCACCGTCTCAGCCGTCTCTGCGGTTACAGTCCGCTTAAAAACACTCATCTTCTGTTCTGAATGGAGTTAGTGGAAAGCAGCGACGGCGTTCCCCCGGCTGCGTTCAGACCCAGACCTCCTCTGTCAGCGGTCCACGCGGAGCCGACGCCCGGAGGGTTTGACGAGTCGGGCAGCTGTCACTGCTGCAGCAATGGGAGCAGCGTGGCGTCTCTCGGACCCGGTGCTCTGACCGGCTATGAGACTCTGGACGCCCCGCCGCACTACGACTTCTACGCCAACACGGAGGTGTTCGGCCGACGGAGGCGCTTCAGGCCGTCTCTGTACCAGCTGCGTGCCGACCCCGAGGTGAGGAGGACTCCAGACAAGAAACAGAACCACAGACGTGCAGCTGGGATAGTTAGTAATAATATAGTGGTTTTAGCGTCTAATGTCCTCTGAATATGCTTCAAACAAAGATGCTTTTAGCCCAGGTCTCTGTTGTAAAATAGAATTTTGGGTACAAGATTACAACTTGATGATTTAGAAAAGTTTGTAATTCAGAAATGTGGAGTGAGATGAACTCAGGAAAGGTGTCAGTGTAGTCCTGGTCCTCACGCTAGTCCAGCAAACTCTAGACGTTTAACTCATTGGTGTCGTTCTTGATTTCTGGGATGTCTACTTTCTCGAGTGTTGGTTATGAGGGATGCTCACTGTAAATGTGTGATTGGTGCTTTTAGAAGATAAACATGTATGTGACTTCACTCGACTAGGTTGATTCCAGACCTCCCTTGTATGAGGAGACAACAGCTGCACAGATGGGAGGAGAAGGCAGCTCAGAGGAAGACGAGGAGGAGGAGCAGCAGAAGGAGCCGCCGCCTGAACCCGCACGCTTCGGCTGGGTGCAGGGAGTCATGGTAGGCCGGGTTACACCAGGGAGGGACGTGTTGGATGTCTGCAGGCAATCATTCTGCACAATCATTAGATCCGCTTCCGTTCAATTTGCACATGAAACAAACATAAAGGGCGTATTTCCCTCACATTGTAAGTTTGACTGCTATCCTTTCAACAGGCCACGTCTTCTGCTTTTAACGGGACCACACTGAATCATTTCCAGACACTTAAATTCCAATGTGGCGGCAATGGATGGAAAAGCAGATTATTTGCATTTTCTTTTGCAGATTTTCTGTAAATTGAGTTGAAACCCGTCTGGTCTTAGATGTGAGCTGAGCACCGCGCTCCTTTGACAGGTGACAGGTGTAACTTGTTGTGGATACGTTACAGTAACACTATTCCTAAACCATTTACAGTCACAGTATAAAGTATTGTCATTGTCCCGTTTATGAGACGTTCATTATGTATTATTCTTAATGTTAGAGCGGCTCATTCTGTACTGCTTGCCACCACCACCCTCCTCTCCCAGTGCACACGTCAGGTGTATCGTCATGGTCTCAAATTAGAAGCACATTTTGATCACACTGTATGCTAACACACGCTAATTGTGCAAACTCTCTTGAATTTTGGTGCTAAAAAATCCACTGAGTCTTTGCAAAGTAGTCACACTTCACCCAATATGTCCCTTGGCTAGCAGCTCCAGCACCTTTAAAGCCCACTCAGAGAAGACTTTGACCTGGAACTGGTCCAACCCATGGACGGGCCGGTGGACAATAGCTGATGTAGAGTCAAATTAAGACCGTAGAGGACAACCAGTGAACCTGCCAACCTACTTCACCTCATGTATTATAACATCTGCAGTTTCCAATGACACGTTTGTCCTCTAGGCGTAAAGACAGACAACAATCAATTCAAAGACAGTGACATCACTGATGATAACTTACAGTCTGGGACTCCTTGGATGAGCACAGATGATGAGCACAGATGTTCCCTTTACACTCCTCTTGCTCATCATTACATTTGGGAGACTTTAAGTTTAAATATTGAATGCTGTATTTTGGTTTGAAAATCACAATTATCATCATTTATCAATTATCAAGTATCATTAATACGATTTACAATGGGTCAAAAAGAAGACATGGGACAAGTTATCCAAGCTGCAGACGAGGGGTGCAGAGCTGAGCGTCCAGAAAGACTTAAAAGACAGATTCCTCTACTAAAATACTCTGTACTAATATTATTATTTACCAACATTAGTCCTGATCATAACTACCAACTATTCATTCATTTCAGAACTTTAACCCTGTGAATGATGTTTTTGAGGTGATGACACTATGTTTTTAGATCAATATTTTCTGTATGCCAAATGCTTCTTTTTTGTTGCAGCGTTAGACTATGAATCTCATCTGTAAATGTTTCCCTTAAACCATTTAAAAAATGTTCACTATTGCTTTTTTATTTCTCCGATAACCCTTCACAGTTGTTACCTTCTAATAGCCCATTGCCTTATTTTAGGGAGAATAGCCTAAAAGATGACTTTGAATAACAGCTCATATGGATGCACACACACACACACACACACACACACACACACACACACACACACACACACACACTATCCTATCCTGTAATTTATAAACTTCTATAAATGTACTGCACCTCAAAGGTATAATCTATTCTATTGTGTTGAGTTTGAAGGCCTGCATGTGCATTCATGTGAGTGGGTGGTCGAAGTGTGTGTGTGTGTGTGTGTGTGTGTGTGTGTGTGTGTGTGCGTGTGTGTGTGTGTGTGTGTGAGAGAGAGAGAGACAGAGAGACAGAGAGAGACAGAGAGAGAGAGACTTGCAGTACAATAAAATGTCTTTTTCTCTGATCGATCCATGTTGTGTCCTTAAACTTAGATTTGCTACTTTATCTATTCATTTATTTTCAATTATCTTCAATCGTCCTTGATATTGTTTATATCTGAATAACAGAATAATGGTCATAATGGTGCCTTCTACTGATCTTAACTCTATTGTAGCCGCTCTGACTTTTTCAAGAAGCGTGTTTCTTTCCAGAGAAGAACACTATGACGACGTTCAGGCCAGAAGAGCGCTTCCCTCTTGAGAAGCCTCTGCATGCTTTGTGTTGGTGTTGCACTTCAGATGTTGTCTTGGTTTAACCAGATCGTGTGTATTTGTTACATTCTGTCTGTTTGTAGATCCGCTGCATGTTAAACATCTGGGGGGTGATCTTGTACTTGAGGTTGCCTTGGATCACCGCTCAAGCCGGTATAGGTACGTTCAACAAAGCCTTCACCAAACGTCACCAACACACGTCTCTGGTACGTCGCTGTGGCTCATTGTCATCCCTTCTCTGTGTCGTTCTGTCAGGTCTGACCTGGGTGATCATCCTGCTGTCCTCCTGTATAACTGGGATCACTGGTCTCTCCACCTCCGCCATCGCTACCAACGGCAAGGTCAAAGGAGGTGTGTCCCTACAAACTGCTTCATGATGACACATCTTATTCAGAAACACAAAGGATATTAATGAGGACTAATATGAGAAAAACAAAACATGTGGGCTGTGCGGACATCGTATACCATTTTAAATGCCAGCGATTCCTACATCAGAGGTCTTCAACGGGGGGTCCGCGGACCCCCTAGGGGTACCCCGCGGTACTGCACGGGGTCCGCAAAAGTTTTGGTTGATTAGACAATTTTTATTTTTTATTTTTTTCCCCCAAACATGAATCTGTCCGTTATTCTAATAGTTCAGTATTGTACAAGATAACAGGTTTGTTTTTGCATATCAGTGGCACTAATAGACCATCAATCATTTTAGTTTCCACATTTGTGTTTAAAAACATCAATTTGAATATCTTGTATGCATGATTATCACACAGTGTGTTCATAAATGTCAGTGTCTCGGCCACCTACTCACTGTACCTTTAACATAAAAACATGAACCTTTGTATTATTTGAATAGCTTAGTATTGAATGCGCAATAACAAGGTGTGTTCATACATGGCACTAGGCCCAGTTTAATATAAAACACATTTTATACAATAAACTGTATACAGTAGGGGGTCCCTGCTCCATCAGTTTGGGTCCTGGGCCTGAAAGACGTTGAAGACCCCTGCCTTACCTGATGAACACGTTTCCCAGAATACATTCTGTCTTCAGGTGGGACTTACTTCCTGATCAGTCGCAGCCTTGGTCCAGAGCTGGGTGGGTCCATCGGTCTGATCTTTGCTTTTGCCAATGCTGTAGCTGTGGCCATGCACACTGTGGGCTTTGCCGAGACGGTTACAGACCTCATGTATGTAAGTAGGATGTGTGTTAATGTGTGGAGCAACGTTTACAATGATGCTGAACACTGAGCACAGGTTCTTTCTCTTTAAGTTCTCTGGAACACACTGACATCTTTTTCTTTCTCAGGAAAATGGAGCCGTCATGGTGGACCGAGTCAATGACATCCGCATCATTGGCATCATTACAGTCACATGTCTACTGGGTATCTCATTGGCTGGCATGGCGTGGGAGTCAAAGGTTAGCTCAACCAAGTATATGAGACCATGGTGATTAATGACTAATTGTTGGGATTTGTTTTAAACCAAGGTGATGCATTAGTGCGGTGAGATACATTAGCTTGCTCTTGATTGTAAATGTCTGTCTGCATCCACATGTTTACCGTACATTCTGCCCTCCACAGGCCCAGGTTCTGTTCTTCCTGGTCATCATGGTGTCATTTGTCAGTTACATTGTTGGAACGATCACTCCTGCTTCACCACAGAAACAAGCCAAGGGCGTCTTTAGCTACAAAGGTGACTGTTTAGTCAGGGTTAGGGTATTCCTGCAGGCCAGTGCAACGTTTCCTCTTTCACTGTAGAGCAATTCAATGTGTGTGTGTGTGTGTGTGGTGGTTTACTCACAAATCAAGGATAACCAATCTTCGAGTCTCTCCCTTCAGGAGCTCTTCGATAACTAATTATTTCACCTTCAACAGCTGATATCTTTGCCACCAACTTTGTACCTGGCTGGCGGGGACCAGAGGGCAGTTTCTTTGGCATGTTCTCCATCTTCTTCCCCTCCGCCACGGGCATTCTGGCAGGAGCGAACATCTCAGGAGATCTGAAGGTATGTAGTTGATGGATTCACATCCAAGACGTTAGTGCAACATCTTTGAATTCTGCATATTGTATCTCAAAGATGCATAGCGACTGACTTCTACTGGTTAAATCCTGGCTATCACACTATATTTGAGCTTTTGGTTGATCTGGAGGTTATGTACATGAAGCCAGTTTTCATATAAGCAGTGGACGTAGTCATCACGACGTCACACATTAGTTTGCCAACCACAAGCGACACGACAGAGTGCAGTACAACACTGAATAAGACATTTTAGGTAACTTAAAACCCACTATGAAAGAATTAAAGCTGTGAGAGGAAAGCATGAGCAACACTCACTGTACCTACACTGTACTCAACACTGTAGGCCATTTTCACATTTTAAGTAAGGTAATCATGGTGATGTAACACTTTATAGCCGTACTTTAGCCTCCTGTTTACAAAAGAAATTCATCTGTCTTAGCTATAAGAACAAGCTCATGTTAAAATGTTACCATATCTTTTCTTTTAAAGTTTCCATTTTAGGAAGCATGCAATAAAGTAACGTTACATCGTTTTTATGTGTCATGATAAACGTAAGAAGAGCACTACAGCGTTGAATCTGAAGACGAAGGGCAAGGTCACAGTCTCAGGAGTCAAACGTGGTGTTTTCAACCACCTGGGGTCAGAACCGGGTCTGGACAATGAGTGGCTCTATACACTCATCTGTTATCCATTATTGGCAGACAACTCCAGAGGCAAACCACAAACTATAGGCAGCCCATCGAAACAGCAGCACCGGCCACCAAACAGCCCTTTATGGGTGCAGACGGACTCGGCGATGTGCCGTCACTGACTGAAGACTCAACTGATGGGACCGGACCCTGGCCATACCTTTAACAAAGAGAGGAGGATTAGTGGTGGAGAATGCATTTGGCACCTTGTCATCAAGGTGGAGAGCATTTTACCAAGGAGTCAAGACGGGACACAATAGAGTGGACACACTTGTTGTTGTGTTGGCTGCTTGCATCCTCCTACAGCTCCTCACTGACACCGACTGACTCAAACTCAAGACTGAAACGAGGGACGGGGACATCTGGGGTTCCTGTCAGGAACAAGGGGAACCGGGGGGGGGAGCAAATTGGCATTTGCAAAGGTTGGACATCTAGTGCTGTTTGTTCCTTTGCTTAACTGATGGTGTCTTTGTAGAATGCGTTCCTCGGGTCGTACAACACTTTGTACTGAACCACTTTCATACAATTCCATAGTTGAGATTATGTATTATGTATTATTAAGTCCTGCACTAATTATTTTGATGGAAATCTCACATTTCTCACAATACTCCCACTTTTAAGAAATGTATTTTTCACTATTTAATACATGAGAAAACATGCCAAGGGACACAATGAAATAAAGATTATACGATAAATGTTAAATTAATACAATAAAATAATGATTAAATCCTAAAATATGTAGTACATTTTAGTATTGGGGCAGCATATGAATGTGTGTGAATGTTAAATTACTCTTTATTAAAAGTGTTGTTTTTGTGTCTTTTGTCCTTCCCAGAATCCAACAGTGGCAATCCCCAGAGGAACGCTAATGGCAATATTCTGGACCACCATTTCCTACCTCATCATCTCTGCAACCATAGGTACCGTGTGTCCCAGCTGCCTCTCATCCACACGTTAAACTGCCTCTCATCCACATGATAGACTGCCTCTCATCCACATGATAGACTGCCTCTCATCCACACGATAGACTGCCTCTCATCCACACGATAGACTGCCTCTCATCCACACGATAGACTGCCTCTCATCCACGCGATAGACTGCCTCTCATCCACACGATAGACTGCCTCTCATCCACACGTTAGACTGCCTCTCATCCACACGTTAGACTGCCTCTCATCCACACGTTAGACTGCCTCTCATCCACACGTTAGACTGCCCCCATCCACGCGATAGACTGCCCCTCATCCACGCGATAGACTGCCCCTCATCCACGCAATAGACTGCCTCTCATCCACGCGATAGACTGCCTCTCATCCACGCGTTAGACTGCCTCTCATCCACACGATAGACTGCCTCTCACACACGCGATAGACTGCCTCTCATCCACACGATAGACAGCCTCTCATCCACACGTTAGACTGCCTCTCACACACGCGATAGACTGCCTCTCATCCACACGATAGACTGCCTCTCATCCACACGTTAGACTGCCTCTCATCCACACGTTAGACTGCCTCTCATCCACACGTTAGACTGCCCCTCATCCACGCGATAGACTGCCTCTCATCCACGCGATAGACTGCCTCTCATCCACGCGTTAGACTGCCTCTCACACACGCGATAGACTGCCTCTCATCCACACGATAGACTGCCTCTCATCCACACGATAGACTGCCTCTCACACACGCGATAGACTGCCTCTCATCCACACGATAGACTGCCTCTCATCCACACGATAGACTGCCTCTCATCCACACGATAGACTGCCTCTCATCGACACGTTAGACTGCCTCTCATCCATGCGTTAGACTGCCTCTCATCCACGTGTTAGACTGCCTCTCATCCACACGATAGACTGCCTCTCATCCACACTATAGACTGCCTCTCATCCACACGTTAGACTGCCTCTCATCCACGCGTTAGACTGCCTCTCACACACGCGATAGACTGCCTCTCATCCACACGATAGACTGCCTCTCATCCACACGTTAGACTGCCTCTCATCCACACGTTAGACTGCCTCTCATCCACACGTTAGACTGCCCCTCATCCACGCGATAGACTGCCCCTCATCCACGCGATAGACTGCCTCTCATCCACGCGATAGACTGCCTCTCATCCACGCGTTAGACTGCCTCTCATCCACACGATAGACTGCCTCTCACACACGCGATAGACTGCCTCTCATCCACACGATAGACTGCCTCTCATCCACACGATAGACTGCCTCTCACACACGCGATAGACTGCCTCTCATCCACACGATAGACTGCCTCTCATCCACACGATAGACTGCCTCTCATCCACACGATAGACTGCCTCTCATCGACACGTTAGACTGCCTCTCATCCATGCGTTAGACTGCCTCTCATCCACGTGTTAGACTGCCTCTCATCCACACGATAGACTGCCTCTCATCCACACTATAGACTGCCTCTCATCCACACGTTAGACTGCCTCTCATCCACGCGTTAGACTGCCTCTCATCCACACTATAAACTGCCTCTCATCCACACTATAAACTGCCCCTCATCCACACGTTAAACTGCTTCTCATCCACACGATAGACTGCCTCTCATCCACGCGTTAGACTGCCTCTCATCCACACGATAGACTGCCTCTCATCCACACGATAGACTGCCTCTCACACACGCGATAGACTGCCTCTCATCCACACGATAGACTGCCTCTCATCCACACGATAGACTGCCTCTCATCTACACGATAGACTGCCTCTCATCGACACGTTAGACTGCCTCTCATCCATGCGTTAGACTGCCTCTCATCCACGTGTTAGACTGCCTCTCATCCACACGATAGACTGCCTCTCATCCACACTATAGACTGCCTCTCATCCACACGTTAGACTGCCTCTCATCCACGCGTTAGACTGCCTCTCATCCACACTATAAACTGCCTCTCATCCACACGATAGACTGCCTCTCATCCACACTATAGACTGCCTCTCATCCACACGTTAGACTGCCTCTCATCCACGCGTTAGACTGCCTCTCATCCACACTATAAACTGCCTCTCATCCACACTATAAACTGCCCCTCATCCACACGTTAAACTGCTTCTCATCCACACGATAGACTGCCTCTCATCCACGCGTTAGACTGCCTCTCATCCACACTATAGACTGCCTCTCATCCACACGATAAACTGCCCCTCATCCACACGTTAAACTGCTTCTCATCCACGCGATAGACTGCCTCTCATCCACACGTTAAACTGCCTCTCATCCACACGATAGACTGCCTCTCATCCACACGATAGACTGCCTCTCATCCACACTATAAACTGCCCCTCATCCACACGTTAAACTGCTTCTCATCCACACGTTAAACTGCTTCTCATCCACACGATAGACTGCCTCTCATCCACACTATAGACTGCCTCTCATCCACACAGGGACTCTGAAGCACCGTGTGCTTTTGCAAAAATGATTAAAACTCTTATGTACATTTTTCCTCTTAATGAATGTCTTCTTAAGCTTTAGACGATTTAGAGTTTGAATCAGTGTGAAATAACTGCAACATTCTGCAGCATGACTTATATACCACAGGTTTAACATCATACTCATACATTCATAACGTCATGAGGTTCATGCTGATGAATAGGAACAGGCTGTGACAATCCTTTTGTTTCATTTCATATTTATTCATGAACTTCGAACATGTATCAAATATAGCAAACTGGCGATGATAAAAATATCATTGTCAATAACAAGAAGAATCAGTAAAACAATTACAAGCCAGGCCTGTGATACATTATATAACTGGTAAAAAGCTAAATATAACCGAATCATTTAATCTACATTGTTGCATGAAGGAAATGTTGATATTTAACAGTTTCATTGATATTGCACAAGTGAATTATCCGTTTCTCCTGCAGCATGTTGATTGTGAGTGTGACAGCAGCAGGCTGTCTATATAACCTGCACGCATAACTGCATCCTACTTACGTAGTTTAGGGAAAGAGGAGTCGGATTCCCTGAACTCTGCACTTGTCCTTTCCTAACTCCTTATGAATTCTCCTTCACATCTTTCCTTGACCCCATGGAGATCAAGAAAAAGTGTTTCGTAAAAGACGTTAGGAGGTCATTTTTGGACTTTTTGACCGCAGCCCTGGTGACCTCTGCACATGTTCTTCTGCGGTAAAGTGGTCACAGCTAGAGCGCCCTCTAGTGACCGTAACGGAATTCATAAGATGCAAATTTAAATAATGAGGGTTTAAAAAAGCAGGACTTGTGTTTAGGGTTTTGCAAAAATGGTTCAACAAATCTGCAATTTGTGTGAAGAAAGGTGAATTGTGCTTTTACATTTTAGAGTCTATGTGTTGATAGCTAATATTCATATGTACTGTACTGTAACTGCTTGAAGTTGAAGAAGTTGGGAATCATTTCAATATATTTTTGGTACTTTTTCAAGAAGTTTCTTAGTGATTATTATTAACTTACTGGCAGATCTGGGAATAAACTTAATTAGTATTATTTTCCTGGAAATGTATTAAATAGATTACCAGCTATTTATTACTGCATATTGGGAAATAGCAGAATATGATTATTAAATAATGTTTGTACTAGTTAAATATTGGGGTTTGAATCACTTGAATCACGTTAACTATCACCTGTAAATGAAAGTGTTTGAGTTTAGTCATTTGAACAGAATGTGGATCGTTTGTTTGGACATAGATTTGATTTCTACCATTAATGCCAATGATTACATACAATATCTAAAATATATTTGCGTTCAGGATTTACACCATTCATTTAATTATTTGGGGGATTTGTGGTTAAATAATTGTGTGTATGCATATTTGTTCATGCGTTTGTTCCAGGGGCCTGTGTGTTGCGGGATGCGTCTGGCCTGTTAAACGACACCCTGTCAGTGTCCTCGTCGACTCAGGGCTGTGAAGGTTTAGCTTGTCTCTACGGATGGGACTTCACTGAGTGTATCAGCAACAACACATGCACCTATGGCATCAGTAATTACTATCAGGTCAGCCCACTCACAGGACACATGAGCTAAATGTGGCTTCATTCTGTTAGACATGGTTTATGATTACCCACAACACAACTCTTCACATGTTTTCTGGCTGATGAATTCCAAACTGTACATTTACCTTGTGAAGCTACTTGGGGTCCCAACAATATGAAGCTTTCTTGTCAGTTCTCAGACATTTATTTGACTTTTCTCTCCATGAAATAAAAAGCTGAACATATACGATGATTACACTGACGGCAACACGCCAGCAATCATGTCACTCTGCATGAATCGAGTCCCCCTCTGTAATGACCGGTGACTGTAGATCACCTCTGTCCTCTGGTGAGGGACACGAGACCACTAAGTCAACAGTGCGTCTCTGTTCCTAGTCCATGAGCCTGGTGTCAGCGTTCGCCCCTCTCATCACTGCTGGTATATTTGGAGCGACGCTCTCTTCTGCTTTGGCCTGCCTGGTGTCTGCTCCCAAGGTGTTCCAGGTACACTCACACACACTCACACACACTCACACACACACACTCACACACACACACACACACACACACACACACACACACACACACACACACACACACACACCAGATGAACCAAATGGTAAATGGACTTGTTCTTGTTTAGTTCTTTTCTAGTCTTCCGCCCACTCAGAGCGCTTTAACACTACATGTCATCATTCACCCATTCACCCCCATGATGGCAGAGGCTACCATGCAAGGGGCCACCTGCCCATCAGGACCATCTAACATTCACACACTGTAGGAACAGCCTGTATGGAGCAATGTGGGGTTAAGTGTCTTGCCCAAGGACACATGGACATGGACTAGCGGAGCCGGGGATCAAACCGCCGATCCTCTGATTGAAGGACGACCCGGCTCTACCGCTGATCCACAGTCGCCAAAATACCTTTTTGTGAATGTTATTTCTTTTCAAATGTCGGCGCAACCGTTTCCCTGTTCCTGCTTATGTTTAAATGCATTGCTTTTATTCATTCTTGTCTCCGCTGTGACTGACGAGTATGACTCTTCCTGTAGTGTCTGTGTAAGGACAAACTCTACCCTCTCATCGGCATCTTTGGGAAAGGTTACGGCAAGAACGACGAGCCGCTCAGAGGCTACCTGCTGACGTACGTCATCGCTGCCTGCTTCATCCTCATCGGTGAGGCTTCGATGAGACCTCTGAACCAGGAGGAACTGCATATTATAGTCTTATATTCTGAAATGTCTTAATGAGAATGTGAGCTGGAAAACAAGTATACCACAACTTCAAATGGGAAAACTTGCTCCAAGACAGCAATAACAGCTGTGTATTGTAAGCTGATGAGATGGAAGCTCTTTATCCCACAGCTTCCTGTGGCATGAACTAACACAGCTGTGATACAGTGTCAGGAGAAGGAGCAGTAAACACTGAGGCTCGCATCGATCAGGTCTATTTACAGTCATCCTGGATCACATGCTGCGTTGTTTCCTGGGTGGGAATGGAGGACAGACAATGAAAGCTACTGTATAGAGATGTAATTATTACAGCATGTAGATGCATTAAACTGCTACTGAAGAATTATTAAAGAAGTGTCAAAATTGGCTTTCACTTCCTGAAAATCTTTTGGGTATAATAACTCAATAACTAACGTTCCTAAATTCTGTCGTTCCTCTCCGTCAGCCGAGCTGAACACCATCGCTCCCATCATCTCCAACTTCTTCCTCTGCTCATACTCTCTTATCAACTTCAGCTGCTTCCATGCCTCCATCACCAACTCACCAGGTAAACACTACTGCCTGATTCACATTTCTGCAGGATACGCATTATGCATTCTGAGTGGGCGAGAGCAGCACCTCCAGCACACGCCGGGCATAGAAAGCACTGCGGTGGACTGCGTTTAGCATGTCGTTTGTTTTTGACGCACGCTTGCGATCTTCAAATCCTTTGTCATGTGTCATTGATTTGTTTCATAGACGTGATCCAATAGTTCCACATATGTTTGTCCCAACGCAAACAGAAAGACTAACAATAAAGATTTAAGATGGGACATTTACACTAGGCTGGGCAAGTTAACCCTTATTATCACATCAACGTTCATTCGTTAACTAACGCCGACAATTATTATATTATCGCGCATTAACGCATTTTTTATTTTTTATTATTAAGTGGACAGTTTAGGTCATTAAGGACCTATGGTCCCCTGGGTCCTAAGTCCCTCCAAGTACAGCTTCTTATCACCCTCTACGTACCAACGTATGTTTATAACTAATACCACACATAGTACACGGTACTCAGCACGTACATTTATAACTAATACCACACATAGTACACGGTACTCAACACGTACATTTATAACTAATACCACACATAGTACACGGTACTCAACACGTACATTTATAACTAATACCACACATAGTACACGGTACTCATCACGTACATTTATAACTAATACCACACATAGTACACGGTACTCAACACGTACATTTATAACTAATACCACACATAGTACACGGTACTCAACACATACATTTATAACTAATACCACACATAGTACATGGTACTCAGCGTTATATATGTGTCTGACCAAAATTTTAAAAAAGCAAAAAAGCAATTAATTTATTTTATTTAAATTATTTTTGTAGAGTTTTTTAAGTTGTTTTGTTTGTAATATGTATAATAATCATAATTTAGTTATCACTACTGAGAATTTAACAAACATAAAAACATGATGTAGAGAGGTTTGTAGTTTTCAAGGTGTACATTTAAATATCATCTATGAAAACACATGAAGATGAAGTAGTGAACACCGGCTGAATATCTATGATCAGAATCATTATAACTGTATTATAACTACTGTGTAAAGGGAATACTGCTGTAAAAAAGAACCTGATCTGTTTAAAGTGATTCAAATGTTATTGTACTTTAGTTCATATAGCAGTACTTTAAAATAAAAGTGCACAGTACACTATACTTTTGAATTAATTATTGAATTTTGCGCATAACAATGAGATGAATCAGGATTAAAAATTGTAATCGTTGCACTAATAAAACCACATGGAAGCGGAAGAATGCAAGCAAAGACTACATTACCACCTGGTTCATCATCAACCGTTTCTTTTCATTTTGCTTCATGAAACTGTTTTGACAAAAACAAGTAAATAATGTGACAATGACCTCTCCTCTAGTAATGCAAGAGCCTGGAGGACGTTCAAATCAGGGAGTAAAAGGGTGACATTGTGCAGCGCCTGCACCCTCTCACACTCACCCGTTAGCCAGGTGACATCAGAGGGTTCAGGGCTGAAGGCTGTGCAGAGGACTTTGGGTTCGGGTCACATTTTTAAGGAGGCCTTTGCAGCTCTCTGAGAGCTCTGCTGGTGCTCCGAGCAAGCTTCTCTGTAGAGCATAAATCAGGCCTTCCTGGTTGATCGGGAGAGTGTGTCGACATTGTTGTTTGTACGCATGTGTGTGTGTGTGTGTGTGTGTGTGTGTGTGTGTGTGTGTGTCTACAGGTTGGCGTCCGTCCTTCAGGTTCTACAGTAAGTGGCTGTCGTTGCTGGGCGCTGTGGTTTGTGTCGTTATCATGTTCCTGCTGACTTGGTGGGCAGCCCTCATTGCCTTTGGCGTTGTCTTCTTCCTTTTGGGATACACACTCTACAAGAAGCCTGGTAAACTCAAACACAAAGCCGACAGTTGTACAACCTACAAACAGTGTGACGTCAGAAACTAAACCGATGTCATCTCCTACTCCATTCTCCAACTCTGCTGCTCTTCTCTGTGCTTAGCTGTAAACTGGGGCTCCTCAGTTCAGGCAAGCTCCTACAACATTGCTCTGAGCCAGTGTGTAGGTCTCAACCATGTGGAGGACCATGTCAAGAACTACAGGTCAGTGACAGAACCACACTCCTATAGATTGTCGGATGGAATTGAAATGTTTCTTGGAAAAACACTTAATAGCTTGTTTGCAATCATGTGACTATTATGACGCGCAAAAAACAGATGGAGGGCAGGAGGTGAAGAACCTATATACTGCGCAAATTGGAAATGTAGGAAAGTGAATACATAAAGGGTTGGTTGAACTTGAACCTGCACACAGCATTTAGCAATGCTAGTGAGCGAAAGCTAGTTAGCTATCTACTGGAAGATTTATTTTTAGTGATGCTAGTGAGCGAAAGCTAGTTAGCTATCTACCGGAAGATTTGTTTTTAGCAACGCTAGCTACTCAATGCTACTTTGGTTCCGAGGTCGTGGACAAAACCGCTCACAAAATAGTTGTAAGCCTTCATGTGGCGTACCACCATGGTCTGTGTTTTTTGTCAGTTTTAGCTAGCTATGTAATTAGAAAAATGTCTGTCGCCGTTTCTTATGAGTTTTTTTAAACTTCCCATCTTCCCACTATTTTCGGTAAACAGCGCAAACCATAGGCTTGAACATGCCTCCAGTTTTCCCGCCCTCCATCTGGAAAGCACGCCGGTGTGTGATGTCATCTGCAAATAACCTATTGCTTTGCTGTCGGGAGTTAGATGAGAAGACCCAGACTCATTTCTGTGATCAACACAAGTGTACATGTGTGTCCAGGAGCTCTGCACTAAACTGCTCAACATCTACACCTTTCAGACCCCAGTGTTTGGTGCTGACAGGTCCTCCCAGCAGTCGTCCGGCTCTGGTGGATCTCGTCACCTGTTTCACAAAGGATCTTAGTCTCATGATTTGTGGCAATGTAGTCACTGTGAGTCCAACTAAACATGCACAGATATACACACACCAGCTACTAAATGTACAACTTCTACAGTCGACGACTGAAGTTATGATTTGTCTGACCCTGTGTTTGTCAGGCTGGTTCCTCCCAGTCAGTAGTGGAAAAGGCGAGCGGCGACAGCCATGTTGCCTGGTTGAACCAGCGGAAGGTCAAGTCCTTCTACAGAGGTGTGGTGGCTGCAGAGCTTCGATCAGGAGTTAACATGCTGCTACAGGTCAGATTAACACGGTTACAAGGTTTGTTTATTGCTGTTGTACAACACAGAGTCGTGCAACCAAATGCAGTGTGTCGTCACGTATCATTATACATACATTATACAGGGTGGAAGAAGAATTAGAAAGACGGCAGCCTGACCAGGTGGCTGTGTGGGTATCGTCTTCATATTTTCTTTGGGCTCTCTGCACACATTTCAACTCACTTCAGTGATGTTCAGGCCACTTTTTCTGGCCTATACTACGACGCAGGATTTGAGGTTAGCAAAGTAGCATCAGTGCAAACATCTGGGTTGTCACACCTGCAACGGAGGTTCACGTTTTACAGTGACTTCTGCTCCAGAGTACATTACGTTCAAGATATGAAAGCACCTCCTACTGACCAATCAAAGCTCTTAGATATTATTACACAAATACGAAGAAGTTAAAGTCATCATCCATACTAAAAGCACTGACAGCTGAAGGACAGCTGTCAGTAAATCGCCCGCTGTGTGAATGAATAGATTTACAACATCTCATCTAGAGCACCATAGATCTGAATATAGTAGATTTAGTGCCAGCTGTCTTTCCTGCATTTGTCAGTTCAAACTGTGCTACTTTCCGCTTGAGTTATGTGTTGAGCCTCTTCATATTTGATATATTTCATATTCAGCTTTCTCTCTGTTTCTAAAATATGCCGCTCTGCTGACAGCAGACTTGTTTAGCGATTGATCGTTATTATGCTGCAATCGCCGCCCCGTTTCATGCGATCGCGCTCACAGCCTGATTGAGAAGCCCTGGGTTGATTTACCAAGATCCCCACCGACGTCGGACGGCTCACCACGATCGCGGCTGTTATAGTTAGTTGAGCCACATAATATGTAGATATCCAGGGTATGTTTAACTCATTCTGTAGTGCAGGGCAGCAGTGTGAAGAACAGTTCAGATGCTTCAGTGATGCTTCAGTGATCCGATCACCGAGCATTGTGCCTCACGTTGCACCACTTTGTAGTGTTTCCAGTCAAACAAACACTTCTCTTTCTTACACCTCTTCCTTTCAATTCTAATGAAGTGTCTCCATCAACTGAACTGTGTTGTTCTCCTCTTCTTGTCCTGTTGTTGACTGTCCACCAGGGGGCAGGTTTGGGTCGTATGAAGCCGAATGTTTTACTGATGGGTTTCAAGAAAGGCTGCTGCGGTGAAACACCTCGGGCTGCACACGACTACATAGGGATACTACAGTGAGTACAGGGGAATAGTGCTCTTCAACCATTCTATAAGCACTGATGATGATGATCATGTGTTTGCAGTAAAGCTGTTCATGTATTTCAGCGATGCGTTCGACCTGCAGTACGGCGTGTGCATACTGAGAGTGAAGGAGGGACTGGATGTCTCTCATCCTCCTCAGTCAGAAGGTGAGAGCCTGATTTGAAATGACAGTGTTAACGTTAACAACGCGCACGGTGTTCAGGTGTTCACAGTCATCCATCGTCATTTGAGTTACTGACTACAAATGAACCATAGACATAGAAAATCCCTGTTTTTATTTCAGGTAATCCAGGTTTAGATGGACGACAAGAGAGCATAAACACCGTCTCTGCCCCTTCCCGCTTTCAAACAACACATACATGTACGTATATGCGTGGACATATTGTGGCTCACTGGAGGGTCACAGGTTTGATCCCCGGCTCCTCTAGTCTCATGTCAACATGTCCTTGAGCAAGACACTTAACCCCAAAATGGCTCCTGTAGCTGTGCCTACGGTGTGTAGATAGACTTTGGATAAAAGCGTCTGCTAAATGACTGTAATGTATACTGATTAAAACATAGTTATGAATATTATATTCCATTTCTACCAGTTAACCCCCTCAATGTTACACACCTTGTCCTTTGAATACACAGAGATTCAATGAATTGATGTGTTTTGTGTGTATATGTACACATTGTGTGTAGCTCCGGTCCCCATTGGAGCAGAGCCTCAGCAGAGTACGGTGTTCCAGAAAAGACAAGGAAAGAAAACCATCGACGTGTACTGGCTGTCTGATGACGGAGGTCTGATCATCCCTCCATCCATCTATCGCCTTCTTCTCCTCTCTGAAGAATGCTGTCATAGGTGTCCTTATCGTCTGTCTGTGTCTGTGTGTGTGTGTGTGTGTGTGTGTGTGTGTGTGTGTGTGTGTGTGTGTGTGTGTGTGTGTGTGTGTGTGTGTGTGTGTGTGTGTGCTTCACCAGGTCTGACCCTGCTGCTGCCCTACCTGCTGACTCGGAGGAAGCGCTGGGCCAGATGTAAGGTCCGTGTGTTCGTGGGGGGAGAGGCAGACAAGAGGGAAGAGCAGAGAGAGGAGTAAGCCTTCACATTACTGTGGCTGGTTTGCACCTTCGTCTGGGTCCTTCAGCACATTTGCCAAAAACGTGTCTGAGTAAATTGCATGAATGACATTAAATAGAAGGAAATGCAGATGATTTATCTAGCCAGTTATCAAAGACTCGTATTGCAGAGCATAGCAGGACGTAGAGAGATGTGTAACTACAAACATGAATCATGGATACAGTTTGTTTAAACCTGTAACTCATTGTGTGGCCACATGGTGGTGACAGAAACAAGCTATTAAAATGGCTAACATGTTAGAAAACGTTCCTGCTCATGGTTAAAAGACTATTGCTGTGGTAGTATGTGAATGTGAAAGAAAATGTCACATGATATATTTACATTCTCTTTCCAGGGTGTTGGCACTGATCAAGAAGTTCCGTCTGGGTTTCCACGATGTTGAAGTGCTTCCTGACGTCTACCAGAACCCCCGGCCTGCAAGGTGCCCGAGTCACCGTGCCGTTGGTCGATGCTGTGTCTGTGTTGGGCGGTGGCTGGTGTGGGCGGCACCGCCGGCGAGGACACGCAGCGTGTCATTTGTGTTTTTTTTCACGGCGCATTTCTGCGGCTCTCTGCCGAAGCTCTGTGGGAGCTGTTATTAGAAAGAAGCAAAGCCCAAACAACAGGGAATGGGATCTATCATCATGCAATTCCACATGTGATCCGGGTGGAGCTGGGTTTACCAGCCGGGCCAGAATGGGGGTCGGTAGCTAGCAGGTTAACAGCAGATGAAAAGCTCAATATGGAGGTTTCCAGATATACAGCAGCAGTCATCACAGTGAAAGAGTAATGCATTCATCCATGCTTGACTCACTTCGTTACGTATCGTATTACCCATGATCCCTTTTTGTCTCCTTATGCTTCAGTGTTCATCAGTTTGAGAACATGGTGGGTCACTTCAGACTGGATCCCAAACAAGACTCTGATTCTGGGCCGCAAAGACAGCAGGAGGAGCAGTGGATGATCAGTGACCAGGATCTAGAGAGGAACAAGGCCAAGGTCTGACACACACACACACACGCACACACACACACACACACACACACACATATTTTGATACAGTGAATATAGAATGTAGGAATAAGAAATAAACCTTTTTTAAACTTTCTCTGTGATTCAGTCTCTCCGTCAAATTCGTCTGAACGAGGTTCTGCAGGATTACTCCAGAGAAGCCGCTCTGGTTGTAATGTGAGTTCAGTTCTTCTTGTTAGATCGGAGGAGGGCTTCTTTATTAAAAGAGCTGTGTAATTCAGCAGTGAGCTAATTGCATGATTCCACTCTGAGTGAATGGCTCTTAGTCATGGTGGTGACTTTTAAAGACTCTCCTCCTTTAGCAGTAATCACCTGTGGATGTGGACTTAGTAGTAGTCCAACACAAACCTTATTAACCCTTCTTCGTCACTACTGTGTATGTCTCCCGGCAGCACCATGCCGGTGGGGATGAGAGGGGTGTGTCCCGACGCTCTCTACCTGACGTGGTTGGACTTCCTGTCACATGATCTGAGACCTCCAGTCCTGTTGGTCAGAGGAAATCAGGAGAACGTCCTCACCTTCTACTGCCAATGAAACGTCTCGTTGAGCCCAGTGAACAGACAGTCCAACACGTTCATCTTGATCATCTGATCCTGTCGTTAATGTGTTCATGTATCGTGTAGTTACAATGTTCTGAGCCTTTAATTCAACACGTGAACGATGAACACATTCAAGAGGTCCTGCACATGTAAACCGCTGTAGGGACTACGGTCTAAACTGAAGCCCTTAATGATCGTAATTGGTAATCAAAATGATTTGTAATGATTTACAATTATGAGAAAATGCTGCAATTAAAGTACTGTAGTGAGTATGACACACTGGTTCAAATCAATTCATTTGTATAGCCTGATAGTGACCTCAGTAAAATCAGAACAGAAAAAGCTTTTTACAGATGAAAGAGGACGAAACCTCAGAGGAGGATCCTCTCCAGGACGGACAGAAGATGTGTCCACGATGAACAACGCAGCACAATTACAACATAGTCAATCCATGTGACATACATGATACATACCAGAGTAGCAATAGCAGTAGAAGAGTCACTAATAGAACAATGATGAGGAACAATAACAGCGGTGACAGTCACAGTAATGGACGCTGATTAATTCAGTCATGTGCATTAATGGAACATGAATAAGTAGTAGTGGGTATGCGCGTGCATGTGAAAGAAACGCATGTGCATGTGTGCGAGGAGGGTGTGTGTGTGTGTGTGTGTGTGTGTGTGCAACACAGCTGTACACACCCCTTATGGGCGTGTTAGTTGATATATATAAGATACATACATTAACTATCGCCTCTTTAACCACTTGAATGCTGGATCTTGATGCGAAGGAGATTAAGTACTGATTTAAATTCAGTTTAGTGCTTTAAATGTGTTTTGATTATTAATTTGAATGTATTTATATTTGTCTTTTTTTCACTATTGCTGTTTGCGTACCAGTTTACTGAGAGGCCTCTGACACCTGGCCCACAGAGATCAAGAAAAAGTGTTTCGTAAAAGACGTTAGGAGGTCATTTTTGGACTTTTTGACCGCAGCCCTGGTGACCTCTGCACATGTTCTTCTGCGGTAAAGTGGTCACAGCTAGAGCGCCCTCTAGTGACCGTAACGGAATTCATAAGATGCAAATTTAAATAATGAGGGTTTAAAAAAGCAGGACTTGTGTTTAGGGTTTTGCAAAAATGGTTCAACAAATCTGCAATTTGTGTGAAGAAAGGTGAATTGTGCTTTTACATTTTAGAGTCTATGTGTTGATAGCTAATATTCATATGTACTGTACTGTAACTGCTTGAAGTTGAAGAAGTTGGGAATCATTTCAATATATTTTTGGTACTTTTTCAAGAAGTTTCTTAGTGATTATTATTAACTTACTGGCAGATCTGGGAATAAACTTAATTAGTATTATTTTCCTGGAAATGTATTAAATAGATTACCAGCTATTTATTACTGCATATTGGGAAATAGCAGAATATGATTATTAAATAATGTTTGTACTAGTTAAATATTGGGGTTTGAATCACTTGAATCACGTTAACTATCACCTGTAAATGAAAGTGTTTGAGTTTAGTCATTTGAACAGAATGTGGATCGTTTGTTTGGACATAGATTTGATTTCTACCATTAATGCCAATGATTACATACAATATCTAAAATATATTTGCGTTCAGGATTTACACCATTCATTTAATTATTTGGGGGATTTGTGGTTAAATAATTGTGTGTATGCATATTTGTTCATGCGTTTGTTCCAGGGGCCTGTGTGTTGCGGGATGCGTCTGGCCTGTTAAACGACACCCTGTCAGTGTCCTCGTCGACTCAGGGCTGTGAAGGTTTAGCTTGTCTCTACGGATGGGACTTCACTGAGTGTATCAGCAACAACACATGCACCTATGGCATCAGTAATTACTATCAGGTCAGCCCACTCACAGGACACATGAGCTAAATGTGGCTTCATTCTGTTAGACATGGTTTATGATTACCCACAACACAACTCTTCACATGTTTTCTGGCTGATGAATTCCAAACTGTACATTTACCTTGTGAAGCTACTTGGGGTCCCAACAATATGAAGCTTTCTTGTCAGTTCTCAGACATTTATTTGACTTTTCTCTCCATGAAATAAAAAGCTGAACATATACGATGATTACACTGACGGCAACACGCCAGCAATCATGTCACTCTGCATGAATCGAGTCCCCCTCTGTAATGACCGGTGACTGTAGATCACCTCTGTCCTCTGGTGAGGGACACGAGACCACTAAGTCAACAGTGCGTCTCTGTTCCTAGTCCATGAGCCTGGTGTCAGCGTTCGCCCCTCTCATCACTGCTGGTATATTTGGAGCGACGCTCTCTTCTGCTTTGGCCTGCCTGGTGTCTGCTCCCAAGGTGTTCCAGGTACACTCACACACACTCACACACACTCACACACACACACTCACACACACACACACACACACACACACACACACACACACACACACACACACACACACACCAGATGAACCAAATGGTAAATGGACTTGTTCTTGTTTAGTTCTTTTCTAGTCTTCCGCCCACTCAGAGCGCTTTAACACTACATGTCATCATTCACCCATTCACCCCCATGATGGCAGAGGCTACCATGCAAGGGGCCACCTGCCCATCAGGACCATCTAACATTCACACACTGTAGGAACAGCCTGTATGGAGCAATGTGGGGTTAAGTGTCTTGCCCAAGGACACATGGACATGGACTAGCGGAGCCGGGGATCAAACCGCCGATCCTCTGATTGAAGGACGACCCGGCTCTACCGCTGATCCACAGTCGCCAAAATACCTTTTTGTGAATGTTATTTCTTTTCAAATGTCGGCGCAACCGTTTCCCTGTTCCTGCTTATGTTTAAATGCATTGCTTTTATTCATTCTTGTCTCCGCTGTGACTGACGAGTATGACTCTTCCTGTAGTGTCTGTGTAAGGACAAACTCTACCCTCTCATCGGCATCTTTGGGAAAGGTTACGGCAAGAACGACGAGCCGCTCAGAGGCTACCTGCTGACGTACGTCATCGCTGCCTGCTTCATCCTCATCGGTGAGGCTTCGATGAGACCTCTGAACCAGGAGGAACTGCATATTATAGTCTTATATTCTGAAATGTCTTAATGAGAATGTGAGCTGGAAAACAAGTATACCACAACTTCAAATGGGAAAACTTGCTCCAAGACAGCAATAACAGCTGTGTATTGTAAGCTGATGAGATGGAAGCTCTTTATCCCACAGCTTCCTGTGGCATGAACTAACACAGCTGTGATACAGTGTCAGGAGAAGGAGCAGTAAACACTGAGGCTCGCATCGATCAGGTCTATTTACAGTCATCCTGGATCACATGCTGCGTTGTTTCCTGGGTGGGAATGGAGGACAGACAATGAAAGCTACTGTATAGAGATGTAATTATTACAGCATGTAGATGCATTAAACTGCTACTGAAGAATTATTAAAGAAGTGTCAAAATTGGCTTTCACTTCCTGAAAATCTTTTGGGTATAATAACTCAATAACTAACGTTCCTAAATTCTGTCGTTCCTCTCCGTCAGCCGAGCTGAACACCATCGCTCCCATCATCTCCAACTTCTTCCTCTGCTCATACTCTCTTATCAACTTCAGCTGCTTCCATGCCTCCATCACCAACTCACCAGGTAAACACTACTGCCTGATTCACATTTCTGCAGGATACGCATTATGCATTCTGAGTGGGCGAGAGCAGCACCTCCAGCACACGCCGGGCATAGAAAGCACTGCGGTGGACTGCGTTTAGCATGTCGTTTGTTTTTGACGCACGCTTGCGATCTTCAAATCCTTTGTCATGTGTCATTGATTTGTTTCATAGACGTGATCCAATAGTTCCACATATGTTTGTCCCAACGCAAACAGAAAGACTAACAATAAAGATTTAAGATGGGACATTTACACTAGGCTGGGCAAGTTAACCCTTATTATCACATCAACGTTCATTCGTTAACTAACGCCGACAATTATTATATTATCGCGCATTAACGCATTTTTTATTTTTTATTATTAAGTGGACAGTTTAGGTCATTAAGGACCTATGGTCCCCTGGGTCCTAAGTCCCTCCAAGTACAGCTTCTTATCACCCTCTACGTACCAACGTATGTTTATAACTAATACCACACATAGTACACGGTACTCAGCACGTACATTTATAACTAATACCACACATAGTACACGGTACTCAACACGTACATTTATAACTAATACCACACATAGTACACGGTACTCAACACGTACATTTATAACTAATACCACACATAGTACACGGTACTCATCACGTACATTTATAACTAATACCACACATAGTACACGGTACTCAACACGTACATTTATAACTAATACCACACATAGTACACGGTACTCAACACATACATTTATAACTAATACCACACATAGTACATGGTACTCAGCGTTATATATGTGTCTGACCAAAATTTTAAAAAAGCAAAAAAGCAATTAATTTATTTTATTTAAATTATTTTTGTAGAGTTTTTTAAGTTGTTTTGTTTGTAATATGTATAATAATCATAATTTAGTTATCACTACTGAGAATTTAACAAACATAAAAACATGATGTAGAGAGGTTTGTAGTTTTCAAGGTGTACATTTAAATATCATCTATGAAAACACATGAAGATGAAGTAGTGAACACCGGCTGAATATCTATGATCAGAATCATTATAACTGTATTATAACTACTGTGTAAAGGGAATACTGCTGTAAAAAAGAACCTGATCTGTTTAAAGTGATTCAAATGTTATTGTACTTTAGTTCATATAGCAGTACTTTAAAATAAAAGTGCACAGTACACTATACTTTTGAATTAATTATTGAATTTTGCGCATAACAATGAGATGAATCAGGATTAAAAATTGTAATCGTTGCACTAATAAAACCACATGGAAGCGGAAGAATGCAAGCAAAGACTACATTACCACCTGGTTCATCATCAACCGTTTCTTTTCATTTTGCTTCATGAAACTGTTTTGACAAAAACAAGTAAATAATGTGACAATGACCTCTCCTCTAGTAATGCAAGAGCCTGGAGGACGTTCAAATCAGGGAGTAAAAGGGTGACATTGTGCAGCGCCTGCACCCTCTCACACTCACCCGTTAGCCAGGTGACATCAGAGGGTTCAGGGCTGAAGGCTGTGCAGAGGACTTTGGGTTCGGGTCACATTTTTAAGGAGGCCTTTGCAGCTCTCTGAGAGCTCTGCTGGTGCTCCGAGCAAGCTTCTCTGTAGAGCATAAATCAGGCCTTCCTGGTTGATCGGGAGAGTGTGTCGACATTGTTGTTTGTACGCATGTGTGTGTGTGTGTGTGTGTGTGTGTGTGTGTGTGTGTGTCTACAGGTTGGCGTCCGTCCTTCAGGTTCTACAGTAAGTGGCTGTCGTTGCTGGGCGCTGTGGTTTGTGTCGTTATCATGTTCCTGCTGACTTGGTGGGCAGCCCTCATTGCCTTTGGCGTTGTCTTCTTCCTTTTGGGATACACACTCTACAAGAAGCCTGGTAAACTCAAACACAAAGCCGACAGTTGTACAACCTACAAACAGTGTGACGTCAGAAACTAAACCGATGTCATCTCCTACTCCATTCTCCAACTCTGCTGCTCTTCTCTGTGCTTAGCTGTAAACTGGGGCTCCTCAGTTCAGGCAAGCTCCTACAACATTGCTCTGAGCCAGTGTGTAGGTCTCAACCATGTGGAGGACCATGTCAAGAACTACAGGTCAGTGACAGAACCACACTCCTATAGATTGTCGGATGGAATTGAAATGTTTCTTGGAAAAACACTTAATAGCTTGTTTGCAATCATGTGACTATTATGACGCGCAAAAAACAGATGGAGGGCAGGAGGTGAAGAACCTATATACTGCGCAAATTGGAAATGTAGGAAAGTGAATACATAAAGGGTTGGTTGAACTTGAACCTGCACACAGCATTTAGCAATGCTAGTGAGCGAAAGCTAGTTAGCTATCTACTGGAAGATTTATTTTTAGTGATGCTAGTGAGCGAAAGCTAGTTAGCTATCTACCGGAAGATTTGTTTTTAGCAACGCTAGCTACTCAATGCTACTTTGGTTCCGAGGTCGTGGACAAAACCGCTCACAAAATAGTTGTAAGCCTTCATGTGGCGTACCACCATGGTCTGTGTTTTTTGTCAGTTTTAGCTAGCTATGTAATTAGAAAAATGTCTGTCGCCGTTTCTTATGAGTTTTTTTAAACTTCCCATCTTCCCACTATTTTCGGTAAACAGCGCAAACCATAGGCTTGAACATGCCTCCAGTTTTCCCGCCCTCCATCTGGAAAGCACGCCGGTGTGTGATGTCATCTGCAAATAACCTATTGCTTTGCTGTCGGGAGTTAGATGAGAAGACCCAGACTCATTTCTGTGATCAACACAAGTGTACATGTGTGTCCAGGAGCTCTGCACTAAACTGCTCAACATCTACACCTTTCAGACCCCAGTGTTTGGTGCTGACAGGTCCTCCCAGCAGTCGTCCGGCTCTGGTGGATCTCGTCACCTGTTTCACAAAGGATCTTAGTCTCATGATTTGTGGCAATGTAGTCACTGTGAGTCCAACTAAACATGCACAGATATACACACACCAGCTACTAAATGTACAACTTCTACAGTCGACGACTGAAGTTATGATTTGTCTGACCCTGTGTTTGTCAGGCTGGTTCCTCCCAGTCAGTAGTGGAAAAGGCGAGCGGCGACAGCCATGTTGCCTGGTTGAACCAGCGGAAGGTCAAGTCCTTCTACAGAGGTGTGGTGGCTGCAGAGCTTCGATCAGGAGTTAACATGCTGCTACAGGTCAGATTAACACGGTTACAAGGTTTGTTTATTGCTGTTGTACAACACAGAGTCGTGCAACCAAATGCAGTGTGTCGTCACGTATCATTATACATACATTATACAGGGTGGAAGAAGAATTAGAAAGACGGCAGCCTGACCAGGTGGCTGTGTGGGTATCGTCTTCATATTTTCTTTGGGCTCTCTGCACACATTTCAACTCACTTCAGTGATGTTCAGGCCACTTTTTCTGGCCTATACTACGACGCAGGATTTGAGGTTAGCAAAGTAGCATCAGTGCAAACATCTGGGTTGTCACACCTGCAACGGAGGTTCACGTTTTACAGTGACTTCTGCTCCAGAGTACATTACGTTCAAGATATGAAAGCACCTCCTACTGACCAATCAAAGCTCTTAGATATTATTACACAAATACGAAGAAGTTAAAGTCATCATCCATACTAAAAGCACTGACAGCTGAAGGACAGCTGTCAGTAAATCGCCCGCTGTGTGAATGAATAGATTTACAACATCTCATCTAGAGCACCATAGATCTGAATATAGTAGATTTAGTGCCAGCTGTCTTTCCTGCATTTGTCAGTTCAAACTGTGCTACTTTCCGCTTGAGTTATGTGTTGAGCCTCTTCATATTTGATATATTTCATATTCAGCTTTCTCTCTGTTTCTAAAATATGCCGCTCTGCTGACAGCAGACTTGTTTAGCGATTGATCGTTATTATGCTGCAATCGCCGCCCCGTTTCATGCGATCGCGCTCACAGCCTGATTGAGAAGCCCTGGGTTGATTTACCAAGATCCCCACCGACGTCGGACGGCTCACCACGATCGCGGCTGTTATAGTTAGTTGAGCCACATAATATGTAGATATCCAGGGTATGTTTAACTCATTCTGTAGTGCAGGGCAGCAGTGTGAAGAACAGTTCAGATGCTTCAGTGATGCTTCAGTGATCCGATCACCGAGCATTGTGCCTCACGTTGCACCACTTTGTAGTGTTTCCAGTCAAACAAACACTTCTCTTTCTTACACCTCTTCCTTTCAATTCTAATGAAGTGTCTCCATCAACTGAACTGTGTTGTTCTCCTCTTCTTGTCCTGTTGTTGACTGTCCACCAGGGGGCAGGTTTGGGTCGTATGAAGCCGAATGTTTTACTGATGGGTTTCAAGAAAGGCTGCTGCGGTGAAACACCTCGGGCTGCACACGACTACATAGGGATACTACAGTGAGTACAGGGGAATAGTGCTCTTCAACCATTCTATAAGCACTGATGATGATGATCATGTGTTTGCAGTAAAGCTGTTCATGTATTTCAGCGATGCGTTCGACCTGCAGTACGGCGTGTGCATACTGAGAGTGAAGGAGGGACTGGATGTCTCTCATCCTCCTCAGTCAGAAGGTGAGAGCCTGATTTGAAATGACAGTGTTAACGTTAACAACGCGCACGGTGTTCAGGTGTTCACAGTCATCCATCGTCATTTGAGTTACTGACTACAAATGAACCATAGACATAGAAAATCCCTGTTTTTATTTCAGGTAATCCAGGTTTAGATGGACGACAAGAGAGCATAAACACCGTCTCTGCCCCTTCCCGCTTTCAAACAACACATACATGTACGTATATGCGTGGACATATTGTGGCTCACTGGAGGGTCACAGGTTTGATCCCCGGCTCCTCTAGTCTCATGTCAACATGTCCTTGAGCAAGACACTTAACCCCAAAATGGCTCCTGTAGCTGTGCCTACGGTGTGTAGATAGACTTTGGATAAAAGCGTCTGCTAAATGACTGTAATGTATACTGATTAAAACATAGTTATGAATATTATATTCCATTTCTACCAGTTAACCCCCTCAATGTTACACACCTTGTCCTTTGAATACACAGAGATTCAATGAATTGATGTGTTTTGTGTGTATATGTACACATTGTGTGTAGCTCCGGTCCCCATTGGAGCAGAGCCTCAGCAGAGTACGGTGTTCCAGAAAAGACAAGGAAAGAAAACCATCGACGTGTACTGGCTGTCTGATGACGGAGGTCTGATCATCCCTCCATCCATCTATCGCCTTCTTCTCCTCTCTGAAGAATGCTGTCATAGGTGTCCTTATCGTCTGTCTGTGTCTGTGTGTGTGTGTGTGTGTGTGTGTGTGTGTGTGTGTGTGTGTGTGTGTGTGTGTGTGTGTGTGTGTGCTTCACCAGGTCTGACCCTGCTGCTGCCCTACCTGCTGACTCGGAGGAAGCGCTGGGCCAGATGTAAGGTCCGTGTGTTCGTGGGGGGAGAGGCAGACAAGAGGGAAGAGCAGAGAGAGGAGTAAGCCTTCACATTACTGTGGCTGGTTTGCACCTTCGTCTGGGTCCTTCAGCACATTTGCCAAAAACGTGTCTGAGTAAATTGCATGAATGACATTAAATAGAAGGAAATGCAGATGATTTATCTAGCCAGTTATCAAAGACTCGTATTGCAGAGCATAGCAGGACGTAGAGAGATGTGTAACTACAAACATGAATCATGGATACAGTTTGTTTAAACCTGTAACTCATTGTGTGGCCACATGGTGGTGACAGAAACAAGCTATTAAAATGGCTAACATGTTAGAAAACGTTCCTGCTCATGGTTAAAAGACTATTGCTGTGGTAGTATGTGAATGTGAAAGAAAATGTCACATGATATATTTACATTCTCTTTCCAGGGTGTTGGCACTGATCAAGAAGTTCCGTCTGGGTTTCCACGATGTTGAAGTGCTTCCTGACGTCTACCAGAACCCCCGGCCTGCAAGGTGCCCGAGTCACCGTGCCGTTGGTCGATGCTGTGTCTGTGTTGGGCGGTGGCTGGTGTGGGCGGCACCGCCGGCGAGGACACGCAGCGTGTCATTTGTGTTTTTTTTCACGGCGCATTTCTGCGGCTCTCTGCCGAAGCTCTGTGGGAGCTGTTATTAGAAAGAAGCAAAGCCCAAACAACAGGGAATGGGATCTATCATCATGCAATTCCACATGTGATCCGGGTGGAGCTGGGTTTACCAGCCGGGCCAGAATGGGGGTCGGTAGCTAGCAGGTTAACAGCAGATGAAAAGCTCAATATGGAGGTTTCCAGATATACAGCAGCAGTCATCACAGTGAAAGAGTAATGCATTCATCCATGCTTGACTCACTTCGTTACGTATCGTATTACCCATGATCCCTTTTTGTCTCCTTATGCTTCAGTGTTCATCAGTTTGAGAACATGGTGGGTCACTTCAGACTGGATCCCAAACAAGACTCTGATTCTGGGCCGCAAAGACAGCAGGAGGAGCAGTGGATGATCAGTGACCAGGATCTAGAGAGGAACAAGGCCAAGGTCTGACACACACACACACACGCACACACACACACACACACACACACACACATATTTTGATACAGTGAATATAGAATGTAGGAATAAGAAATAAACCTTTTTTAAACTTTCTCTGTGATTCAGTCTCTCCGTCAAATTCGTCTGAACGAGGTTCTGCAGGATTACTCCAGAGAAGCCGCTCTGGTTGTAATGTGAGTTCAGTTCTTCTTGTTAGATCGGAGGAGGGCTTCTTTATTAAAAGAGCTGTGTAATTCAGCAGTGAGCTAATTGCATGATTCCACTCTGAGTGAATGGCTCTTAGTCATGGTGGTGACTTTTAAAGACTCTCCTCCTTTAGCAGTAATCACCTGTGGATGTGGACTTAGTAGTAGTCCAACACAAACCTTATTAACCCTTCTTCGTCACTACTGTGTATGTCTCCCGGCAGCACCATGCCGGTGGGGATGAGAGGGGTGTGTCCCGACGCTCTCTACCTGACGTGGTTGGACTTCCTGTCACATGATCTGAGACCTCCAGTCCTGTTGGTCAGAGGAAATCAGGAGAACGTCCTCACCTTCTACTGCCAATGAAACGTCTCGTTGAGCCCAGTGAACAGACAGTCCAACACGTTCATCTTGATCATCTGATCCTGTCGTTAATGTGTTCATGTATCGTGTAGTTACAATGTTCTGAGCCTTTAATTCAACACGTGAACGATGAACACATTCAAGAGGTCCTGCACATGTAAACCGCTGTAGGGACTACGGTCTAAACTGAAGCCCTTAATGATCGTAATTGGTAATCAAAATGATTTGTAATGATTTACAATTATGAGAAAATGCTGCAATTAAAGTACTGTAGTGAGTATGACACACTGGTTCAAATCAATTCATTTGTATAGCCTGATAGTGACCTCAGTAAAATCAGAACAGAAAAAGCTTTTTACAGATGAAAGAGGACGAAACCTCAGAGGAGGATCCTCTCCAGGACGGACAGAAGATGTGTCCACGATGAACAACGCAGCACAATTACAACATAGTCAATCCATGTGACATACATGATACATACCAGAGTAGCAATAGCAGTAGAAGAGTCACTAATAGAACAATGATGAGGAACAATAACAGCGGTGACAGTCACAGTAATGGACGCTGATTAATTCAGTCATGTGCATTAATGGAACATGAATAAGTAGTAGTGGGTATGCGCGTGCATGTGAAAGAAACGCATGTGCATGTGTGCGAGGAGGGTGTGTGTGTGTGTGTGTGTGTGTGTGTGCAACACAGCTGTACACACCCCTTATGGGCGTGTTAGTTGATATATATAAGATACATACATTAACTATCGCCTCTTTAACCACTTGAATGCTGGATCTTGATGCGAAGGAGATTAAGTACTGATTTAAATTCAGTTTAGTGCTTTAAATGTGTTTTGATTATTAATTTGAATGTATTTATATTTGTCTTTTTTTCACTATTGCTGTTTGCGTACCAGTTTACTGAGAGGCCTCTGACACCTGGCCCACAGCAGGTGCCTCTCTGTGCACCGCTCGGCGATGAGATGGATTAGATAGCCCAGTTAAAGCGCTCCTTAAAGGGTGGACACCGTTGTAAATTGGATTAATGGACCGTCTATCGAGGTATCAGAGCCGGTGGTGGCGACACCCTGTGCAGCGGAGTATGTGGACGATGATGAAGTAGCGGGGCTGTTGCAGGGATCTGTGTATCGGGAAAGTGCCAGTACCCCTGTGACTATTCTTGACGTACAGTTTGGTGATGGGCTGATGCTATTTAAGGAGAACAACGCCACGCGTACACACAGAGATATTCTCCCCACGTTACCGGCTGGGTTGAGCCAGGAGGCTCTGCCACTATCACTCCCTGGTTCTATTCAGCAGAATCAAACCTGGTGGAATTGTGCGATCTGTATGACTTCGCTATCGATCTTAGTAAGCCACCGCAACTAGAGCAGAAACATCATCAGGACACATCTGTACGAGCAGGTGCCGCAGTAGAGGAAGTCACAGGTGTGTAACAGGTAGTCAATAGGATCAGCTGAGAACAATGTCACATGCAGACGGATGTGAATCCTTTTACCAAAGTCCCCTATGGTAGACAATACAGATCTACCACATGGTCTGCAGGTTGTTGTGATGTGATGTGATCCGATTGTGTCTATTGGTGAAGTGACAGATTCACTGTTTAGGGATTATGTCAAAACATTTATGAAATGCCGGGATCAGGAGAAATAGATGTCAATGACATGAAAAAAAGACTTTCAACGATAAGAAGATTGTTATTACCTCTATTAGGGCCTTTATAGCAGCCTTATCAATAGTGGGAGGTAGTGGTAGTGATTCAGACACAGAAGATGAGCTCACAAGCCAAGCAGAAAGCCAGAGAACACACAGAAGGACCCTCACAGTCCTGGAACGGGTTATGGAGACTAGGGGCAATAGTCGTAGGCATGCTAACAACGCAGTGTGGTAGACCTCAGTATACTTCCTTCATACAGCAGAGACCCAGAACTAACCCAACACAACGCTGAAGAGGTGGTGATGGAACTAGAAACCAACAAACAACTGCTGAGATGATGACAGGTTCCACCTGCCCATCAGGACCATCTAACATTCACAACCCTTCATAGCGTGGGGTTGGGGTTCAGTGTCTTGTAAAGGACACATTAAACAAATTGCCCAGGGACACATCAAAGTGGACTAGCTAAAACCTGTTAGGAAGGCTAAGAACACCTAATGGTAAGGAAAACATGTTCTACCGATGGATGCATATGTTCAGCTAAACAAGTAACTAAACAAGTAACTAAACAAACTAAACAAGTAACTAAACAAGCAACTAAACAAGCAACTAAACAAACTAAACAAACTAATCAAGCAACTAAACAAGTTGTCACGGAGGGAACTCTTGATGAGGACTCGGACACAGAGTTGAGGTTCAACTGACGATCTTTTATTTCCAACAAAAAATGCACAGGGAAATCTCTGGAAACAAAAACTTCTCTTAGCGAGGAAGGAAAAAAAACTAACAAAGCAGAACAAAAAAACTCTGATTTAACTCAAGGAGCTGTAAAGTCAAAACGGCAAAAGCCAAACCAAAAATCACTTCTCAAGGAAGGTATAAAACTACAAATAAAAAAGCTCTGATTCAACTCAAAGAGCTGAATGGTCAAAATGGCAAAATGCAAAACAAAATCGCTCTTACAGAGGAAACAAGAAACAAGAAACAAGAATGGGACAGACAAAACTATGGTTTGGACTTGCTGATAGCATAAGTCGGGTGTGCAAGACGAAAGGACATGACACACTGGCACAGGACAAGGGGAGACGCAGACTATAAGTACACATGAGGGAAGTGGGGGAACAGGTGGAGACAATCAGGAATCAGGGAAGACAATCAGACTGGTGACACATGAGGAAGGGCAAGGAACCTGAAAGTGGAGTGAGGATCGGAGTGGTTACAGTGATTACAGTGGTTACGGTGGTTACAGTGGTTACAATGGTTACAGTGATTACAATGGTTACAGTGGTTACAATGGTTACAATGGTTACAATGGTTACAGTGGTTACGGTGGTTACGGTGGTTACAGTGGTTACAATGGTTACAGTGATTACGGTGGTTACAATGGTTACAGTGGTTACAGTGATTACAGTGGTTACAATGGTTGCAGTGGTTGCAATGGTTACAGTGGTTACAGTGGTTACAATGGTTACAATGGTTACAATGGTTACAGTGGTTACAGTGGTTACAATGGTTACAGTGATTACAATGGTTACAGTGGTTACAGTGATTACAGTGGTTACGGTGGTTACAGTGGTTACAATGGTTACAGTGATTACAATGGTTACAGTGGTTACAATGGTTACAATGGTTACAATGGTTACAGTGGTTACGGTGGTTACGGTGGTTACAGTGGTTACAATGGTTACAGTGATTACGGTGGTTACAATGGTTACAGTGGTTACAGTGATTACAGTGGTTACAATGGTTACAGTGGTTGCAATGGTTACAGTGGTTACAGTGGTTACAATGGTTACAATGGTTACAATGGTTACAGTGGTTACAGTGGTTACAATGGTTACAGTGATTACAGTGGTTACAGTGGTTACAATGGTTACAATGGTTACAGTGGTTACAGTGGTTACAATGGTTACAGTGGTTACAGTGATTACAGTGATTACAGTGGTTACAGTGGTTACAGTGGTTACAATGGTTGCAATGGTTACAGTGGTTACAATGGTTATGGTTAAGTGATGACGATGAACAAGTAAACATAGTAATACCAGGACAGGATCATGCACCCCAGTTTTGATGACAGGACTAATAACAGTATTAAGCCCTCCGTCAGGTAGCAGCAGGACTGAGAGGAGTGCAGCAAAAGATGAGCGAGTGTGTGTCTCATGGACACACACTCGCTCATCACTGGTCAAAAAAAGAAACTTAAAATAAAACGTATTTCATGTATTACATGTGATTTTAATTTTAAGCACAGCATATTCAATCAATTAAGCATAGGAACACATGTCTGTACATATATTATATAATATAATATATATATATATATATATATATATATATATATATATTATATTATATATTATTATTATTATATAATAAATCATATATATTAATGATTTTTTATTTATTTTAAGTCAAAAGCTGCTTTAAAGTAGTCTGTTTATTGGTTTGCAACATCTGTGTACATTAAATAGAACAGAGCTGTTGTAAATGCAGGAAGTTAATAAATACATAGAACAGCTGTTAAAATTCCCACTTGCACTAAACGCAGCACGGTGGGCGGGGCTGGACGGTGGGCGGGGCTGGACGGTCCTGGACGATCCAGCCCCGCCCCCTTCCCGCGGGCCGCAGCGACTACAACTCGACCACGTCTGAGCACGAGCGGCCGGTAGCCAATCAGGAGCGGCCACAGTGTGTTTGGAAACAAACCTCCTTCTTCTAAAGTCCCGTATGACGGCCGGCAGAGCGACACGTCTGGACTGTCCCTCCAGACGACCTGCGTCCTTTCAGACAGATGCTACGCGCTAATTGAAGACTATATATACATACATACATGCGTTTTGATGACTATAGTTGTGGGGCGAAAGCACGAGACTACAAGTGACGTCAGTGACACAGGAACAATGGCTGTGGGGGATTCTGGACTGAAGACGATCACTCTTCTTATAAAAACGCCCAATCAGGCTCGCGAGGATGAACCCGTCGAAGGCGTCTGTCTGGACTGGACTGTTAACGACTTAAAAAGACACCTGTCGACCTTTTACACCACTAAACCGGTGAGTTGTTACGAGGCGGTAAGTTAACGCAGGCTGGGGAGTGTTCGTGGGACAGGCAGCGCGCGACGCTATGTCCTGGAATGTTATGACACGAGCCAGCTGACTGCCTGTTGACGTTAATTCATTGAGTGTGTTTCGTGTGTTTAATGTGCTCACGCTCCTTCACCAGTGTTACGAGCCTGTGCAGGAGTTCCGGTGGACCTCAGTGACTCACACTAGTCTCTATCATTTATGAAGCTTCTATTTTAATATTCGGGCTTAATAAACAGTTTTCTACAATCGATTGTAAAATGTTGATTTTAGCATTCAACTCTTAATGTGTGTAATATATCAACAACTCCTAACATGAGACCATCAGCCACGTGCTGTTCCACATCACGAGACAATACACACATACGATGTGTTTGTATATCTCAAACCCAGAGATTAGAACAAAGGAACCTTCAAACACACTGTATTCAGCTCGTCTGTTACGGATTGGTTTAGTAGCCAGTGAGGACGTCACTTGAGCTTGGCTCGTGGTCACTTGGTGAACGGAAGCAGAGACACAGATGTTCCACTCAGCAGCTGTTCTGTGTCTGCCTGGCCTCAGGAAAGAAGGACCTGACTGGTTTCATGAATGAATAAAGATCCATCCACTACACTGAGGTGACCTCATCCCAGAGGTGTGAGCTGACTGACACCTGCTTCTGTGTTCCCTGTAGGCTGTGAGTGAGCAGAGGCTGATCTACGCTGGTAAACTGCTGCCCGATCAGCTGCTCATCAGAGACCTCTTCAGACCGGTGAGTGGGACAGGATGGGCTCATGGTGGAGCTGGTTCTGGAGGTTGAGTCTAGCCTCCTTTCCTCTGTGAGGATTCATAGGGTTGCCACGGCTCTTTAGAGGGTCGTTGTGCTTCTCCACACCGGAGACCAGCGCACCGCTCTCACTCCTCAGGTCACATGACCACCTGTGAGCTGAGCGTGTTTTAAGAATCGAGCGGAGCAAGGTAGAAAGAAACAGGACGTAAGAAAGAAACAGGAGAAGCCTGCGATGTTGAGAAGACATATATGCTAATCAAGACGTCATATCAAATTATGAATCTATCATTCCACTTCAAATCAATCTGGTGCACTTTGAAAGCAACACTTAGGGTTCGATCTATGAAGACGTGTTTTCTCTTGTAAACAATGTTGTGTTGTTGTTTTAGCAGTGATACAATGTGACTACGTATACATGTACTGAAGTACAATTTGAAGGTACTTGTACTTTAGCCTTCACTGCGTTTATTTGACTTGTTAAGAGTGTAAATACTCTATAAATACACTAACTCTGATGTTTTATTAAGCCCAGTTATTGCGTATATAAAGTAGTACAATGAGCGATACATTATCTATAGTTATAATCCAGTGATGGAGGCCTCCTATATTATATATTATTCATAACAGGCCATTCTGCATAATGAGCAGACTTTCACTTTTTGGTACTTGTATTATCAGGCTACGTAGTATTGAATGCTGCTACTGTGCTGTTCTCAGAGACGTGTCGGGTCTCTTCCTAGGCGTGTCTGTGTGGTGTCGGTTCTGTTGTTTCTAGCGTCGGGACGCTTTGTGCTCATGCTCACACATGTAACCGGTTCTCTTCTGTCAACGTGAAGCCTGACTCTGTCGATGTGTTTTATAGCTCCTCTCTCAGACGGACTGTGTTCCCACGCTGCACCTGGTGTGTGCTTTAAGGAACCCACCGCTGGGGCCCCTGGGAGCTCGACCCAAGGTAAGAGGCGATGCTTTCTCCTGGAGAAACTACCGGGGCAGATGACACGGCATGACTCCAAAGCAGAGACTATTGGATATCAGGGAAACGTTGTCCATGTAGCCTCCTCCTCTCGTCCTCGTCAGCCAGGTCTCTGTGAAGACCTTCTGTCACCATCTCCTTTGGTGGGGTTTGCTGTCGTTGGGTGATCGGCTACAGGCAGCAGCGTATACACAAGTGTAATATAGTACCGCCATCATCGAGTAGTTCATGCAGTTCTCCACACGTGTCCTCAGTGAAGCAGAGAGCTCCTTCTGATTTGATTTGTAAATTGTGAGGACGGGAAACCAAAGGAGCTGGTTTCAGTTTCAGCTGGTGTGAGGGACTGAAGCCACCCCCCCTAAAGAGGCTTTTATTAACCGAAAGATGAAACAAACACGTTACCAAACGAGCATTTAGGTTCTCAGCCAATGAAAGGTGTACGCTAAATAGTGTCTGGGTGTGTCCCCCCGGGGCTGCATGGGGGTGTGGTGGACAGCACTGCCGCCTCACAGCTGGACAGGCCTTCTGTGTGGAGTTTGCATGTTTTGCCAGTGGTAGCGTGGCTTCATACTGAAGAACACAGATGTCAGAGTCACTTGTTCTTGCTCTCTAAGGGTTGCTTTGTGTCAGCCAGCAGCTCAGCAGAGTGAGAAGACGTGGTAAACATCGACATAGACTGCTTTGTTTCAGCTTCTTTGTAACAATGTGCTGCTAGCTGAGCTAGCGCACTATGCTCATGTGCCGGGGACACAACATATTCATACAAGAAGATGTGACGATGCAGGCAAACATACCATAAATATATGACATGAGCTGTTCTCTCACAACCAATAAACTGTGACCGGTGTGTCACCAACACCACGCACTGAAGCTAAGAGCTGAATTTATTGATAAACTGTAATAGTGAGAAAAGGTTGACTTTGACATGAATTAACTTCAGAGGCTGAGAGAAGACATTATTTGTATAATAAAGGCATGAAAGGTGGGACAGAAGGTGAAAACATCTCCTTAAAGAGCGTAACGTTTGACAGTCGAATGGTTTGTGTAGCTGAACATGTTTAACGCTTAATAAAGTCTGACAGCAAACGCCTGCAGAAGAGGTAGAATTTTAAAATAGAGTCGGTTGAAGAACATTTAAAGGTGTTTTCCATTAAGTGCAACTATGAAAAAGCTTTACATGTGATCATACTGCCATCTAGTGTCTTTGTTTAGAAAGTCCAGCCTTGAGTCTGACTGATGTCCTGATGGAGGTTCCTCCACAATGAGGGGATGTTAGATATGCTGACTTCTTATTCTCTCCAGGAACAGACCAGAGCCCCGTATTCTGAGAGTCCTGATTGGACTATAAGGTTCAAGGAGATCAGGCAGGGGAAGGGGGCGTGTCCATTCAATATGACAGTCTGATCTGACATGGACAGGTTGCCAATGACGGACAGTTTAAACTGGTGTAAAAGTCCCCTTTTAAATCAGCCATTTTGACCTGTCAGTTCAGGGTGAACAGAGTGATTCATAACGTTCATTATTGCCCTGGAGTTGTGTGAATTGGCTCACTGGAAAAGCTGTGAAACAAGAATTAGACAGGGACCATCGTAGAAGTGGAACTGACATCCCCATCAATATCAATATCAATATCAATATTAATATCAATATCAAAGTAGCAAAATGGTTAAAGCAGCGGCCATTTTTATGTCGATCATTCCCATTGCGACCGTAGCGGCGCGCTAACTTCCGTTTAAACTAAAGCGACTGCTAACCGCTAAAGTTACAACTTTGTTCTGCTTATTTTTAGTAGCCGGTGTAGTGTTGACATTACAGCATGGTGACACTAACAAACTAGCTAGCTGACTAGTTAGCTAATTCCTCCATAAGTTAATGCTACACCGGTTATAGAAAATGAGCCAAACAGCGATCACAGCTATATATATATATATATATATATATATATATATATATATATATATATATATATATATATATATATATACACACACACACACACACACACACACACACACACACACACACACACACACACTGCCTTTCACTCATACATTAATCCAGATGAAGGTTAATTATCAAATTCAAACCCGTCTTGCCTCTGCAGACCAGAGAGACAGAACAGCCACGCCCCTCCATGGCAGCCTCTGCTTTACCCGATCCCAGCGGACCCTCCTCCACTGTTCAGACTCCCAGATCACCGAAGCTGAGGCAGAGGAGGCAGACCTCTTCATCTTCATCTTCATCTCACACACGTACCCCGGAGTCTCCACCGGGAACTGCTTTTGAGATGTAAGTCCTAGTGGAATAAATCATGTGTTTGCTGAACTGTATTTAATCACATCGGCATGATTGGACGTCCGATTACAGCAGTACAAACGTGTGGAGTGTGGTTGAATGTACGATCCATGCTCCTGGAAGGGAAATGTTTCTACGAACCAAACTTTGTGTGCTGACAATCCAGCCTGAAGACTTCGTCGTAACTCTGCAGCAGAGAGGACCGTGAGGGAGGGACCCTCCAGAACCTCAGCAGTGCCTCGGTTCACATTGTGCTCCGGTGAACAGAAGTAGAATCATTCTGCTGTACTGTGTGTGTGTGTGTGTGTGTGTGTGTGTGTGTGTGTGTGTGTGTGTGTGTGTGAGATACTATGCATGGGACGGAGTTGTGCTGGAACCCTCCTTCTTGATCCTGAAGATAATCTGGAAAACACAACTAAGACCCCAGATTTTGGGGTGTTTCTTGTAATGGTAATTCTCCAGTTCTTTGGTCTGCTTGAATTCAGAAGGTGTTCGGTTGTATTTTGGTGTTGAGGTGTGAAAATATCTCCTTCTTTTTTGTCTGTTGTTGAGTATATTAAGTTTATTCATCAGATGTAGAGAAGTCACAGTCTGTCGTTGTGCTCTGCAGGCCCGGAGCACCACCGATGACCCCACCAGCCTTCCCCACCTACTCCCTGTACAGCCCTGAGCAGCTGCTGTGGCTTCAGCACGTCTACGCTCGACAGTACTACATGCAGTGGTGAGTTTAAAGTCATGCCGCCGGTGATCCGACATGGCCCTGAATGACTACTTTGTGATACTCCGGATGCGTTTCCATCGACAGCCACGCGGCGATGGTGGCGGCCGGCACCGCCCCCTCTGCGCCAGCTGCGACCGTCGGCCGGCGCCCTCCCGTCCACGCTCATCCGGTACCTGTCCCGGACCCCTTGGCCAATCAGAACCCCATCAACGACCAGAACCCAGCGCGGGAAGGCGCTTTCGTCAACCCCGGGGAGGCTAACCAGAACATGCGGATGAACGCTCAGGGTGGGCCCGTGATGGACGAGGGGGAGGACGTGGAGCGTGACTGGCTGGACTGGTTGTACTCTGCTGTGAGATTCAGCGTTCTGCTCATCATCGTGTACTTCAACTCCAGCCTGAGCCGCTTCCTGCTGGTGATGAGCGCCCTCCTCCTCATGTACCTGTGAGTTCAACCCATTGATTCCATCCACGCGCTTCGCTGCACCGGCGTTTTGTTCGATTGATCGTGCTCTTAATCCGATCCTCGAACCTTCTCTTCCGCTGTGGACGAGTGCATTTCTGACCTAACTGTAGCGATGTCTGCGTGAGCTACAGGCTTCTGCACTTGGGCGAGGAAACCAGTGTGAAGTGTGGTTCATTCATAGAAACAAAGGTCCTCATACTTCTGTTGTTTTCTCCTCCACAGACACACTGTGGGCTGGTTTCCCTTCAGACGGAGAGCACAAGTCCAAGGACCCGACCATCTGCAGCCTCCTGTGGTTCAGAACAACCAGCAGCACGAGAACAGGAACCCACCTCCAGTAAGGAAACATCTCCTCAAGGTTCCCCTGTGACTCACCTTCATTTAACTGAGGTTTTAGTGTCGCCACACTAAGAGGGAAGAGCCTTAATTCATCCATAAACAAAACGGGTGAAACCTCCCAAAACCCACGAGAGATAGAGAACACTTCACAGTAGTTTGTAGTTCAGCATGCTGGGTAGTGGAGTAGCCTCAGGTCCTAGCTGGGTTAGCTTAGCTTCCATCTCCTCTCCGGGGAGGTTCGGTGCCGTTGGGTCCAACAGGTCGGGTCGGTCGGTCGGCCGTGAGTGGCGATCGTCTCAAAGTCCGCTGAACTTCATCCAATCCCCATGTTTCCTTTACAGATGTTGATGAATGTATTACTTTATATGTCATTAGGGATAAACACGAAAAATACAACCCGCCAGTTGAGAGTCACTGCCACACACACAGACCCACACACAGACCCACACACAGACCCACACACAGACCCACACAGACCCACACACAGACCCACACACAGACCCACACACAGACCCACACACACAGACACACACACACACACAGACACACACAGACACACACAGACACACACAGACACACACAGACACACACAGACACACACACAGACCCACACACAGACACAGACCCACACACAGACACAGACCCACACAGACCCACACAGACCCACACAGACCCACAGACACACACAGACCCACACACAGACCCACACACAGACCCACACACAGACACACACACAGACCCACACACAGACACAGACCCACACACACACACACAGACCCACACAGACCCACACAGACCCACACAGACCCACAGACACACACAGACCCACACACAGACCCACACACAGACCCACACACAGACACACACACAGACCCACACACAGACACACACACACAGACCCACACACAGAGACCCACACACAGACCCACACACAGACCCACACACAGACCCACAGACCCACACACAGACCCACACACAGACCCACACACAGACCCACACACAGACCCACACAGACCCACACACAGACCCACACAGACACACACAGAGACCCACACAGACACACACACACAGACCCACACACAGACCCACACACAGACCCACACACAGACCCACACAGACCCACACAGACACACACAGACACACACAGAGACACACACAGACCCACACACAGACATAGACACACACAGACCCACACACAGACCCACACACAGACCCACACACAGACACACACAGACACACACAGAGACCCACACAGAGACACAGACACACACAGACCCACACACACCCACACAGACACACACAGACCCACACACACAGACCCACACACACCCACACACACCCACACAGACACACACACACAGACCCACACAGACAGACCCACACAGACAGACAGACAGAGACACACACACAGACCCACACAGACCCACACAGACACAGACAGACAGACAGACACACACACACACAGACCCTACTGCCGATCTGATCACGTCCTCACATACCTCATCATAGCTGCTTTTATGTAATGTACTTTAGCTGAAGAACGCGTTCAAATCCAAGGCGTTCACCTGAAGACTCTGTTTCCCGTCTCTCAGGTGGAAGAGGACGGTGACGGACAAAGGGTGGAGCCTGCTGCCGCAGAGGACGGATCGCACGGACAAGGACCGGCGGCGGCGGTTTTGGTGCCTCCTCACAGGCTGTCGGTCATGTGGACCTTCTGGGTTTTCCTCAGAGCCTTTCTCTCCTCCCTCATACCCGAGGTTCCTCAGGGTATCGCCAACTGACCGCCGGCAGACCGTCGATAGAGACGGCAGACTCTTTGGTGTTCAGCGGTGAAAATGAATCTCTGGAGCTGGAAAGAAAGAGGAAGACGTCTTGTGCTATTTAAGAGTAAATCAAATCCAGGCCTCTGTGCACGTCAACAATGACAGGAGCTCCTGGTGACATTGATCTTTCTTTTGAGTGTGAGACACTGAGCTCAAATAAACAAAGTCAGTCTCTTGAAAAGACAAAGGACGAGAACACATGCTTAACAATGAGGCATTGTTCTCTGGGATCCCTGCTCTCCATCTGACCAAACACAGGTCTCCTGGTTGTGGGTTGTTAGCCCGCATCACCGAGACAAGGCCTTAAAACAAGCCATCCGTGTGGTTTCTCTCTCCATGAAGCAGCAGTAGGTGAACTCTACTGCCTGCCTGTGTCTTCCTGTGAGCTGTGTGTACATGAGCACAATCAGATCTACAGTCTCTGAATCATGAGGGTTATGTGATGTTTTCTGTTGAAGGGGAACTCGGTTCTTCTTTCTCTCAGTCTTTCCAGGGGTCGAGTGACCATGGACCTGGGTGTGATCTCAGCTGTAGAAGCAGGTCAGGGGTCGTTTCAACCCGTTTGACATGCTCTGCTCCTGACTGTGGAGGCAGAGAACGCCCCAAAGGACATGTGCTCAGCTCAGAGCGATACGCTGTGACTGCTCTCATTTAAAGACGGTCAAAACAAAAACGTTTCTAACTTTGATTTGTGATGGTGACCAAAATAGACAAGAAGCTCCTCTACATCTGGAGGGTTAAGATATGTTTAATATAAATATAAGGCCTAGTGGGCTCAGAGTGCTTTATCTCTTTGTTTTCAGAGATGCAGATCATTTTAAGTCTAAAATCCTATTTATACAAAACGAGTTAAAAATGCCAAATTCATGCTGTATCAATCGTAGTGAAACAAGAGGGTGACTTGTTCTTATGTCAGAAGCATATATATATATATATATATATATATATATATATATATAGATAGATAGATAGATAGATAGATAGATAGATAGATAGATAGATAGATAGATAGATAGATAGATAGATAGATAGATAGATAGATAGATAGATATATATATAGATATATATATAGATATATATATAGATATATATATATATATATATATAGATATCTCTTTAAATGCCTTCTTCTCTTCTCTCAGGTCTGAACTTCATTCTCTTAACATTCCAAGTTCTTAACTCAACGCGGTGCAGTGAAACAGATCACAGGTCAGATGTGTTCATGGTTCAGTCCTGACCTGCTGTTGAGTTTATTACATCAACTGATTACAGCTGCATGTGTTTAGATCCATAGCAGGGGATAGATGGGTTTTATGTTCTTCTCTCACCTCCACCACTGTACACAGGGTCTAGTACTCTGTACACGGGGGTGTAGTACTCTGTACACGGGGTCTAGTACTCTGTACACGGGGGTGTAGTACTCTGTACACAGGGGTGTAGTACTCTGTAGACGGGGGTGTAGTACTTCACCTGAAAAAGGTGAAGAGTACCTGCTGTACTGCATCAGTCCCTGCTGTGAGGACACCTCTGAGGAAGGACAATAGTGAGGGACGCTGGTCTCTGTGTGTCTTTCTGTGATAACTGCTTATGAGTGGATGTCGTAGAACAAAGTGTGTCTTTCAATAATTGATGCAATAAACTGTAAAGGTTCCTTATTGTGTGATTTGTTGCAGATATGGTCTGAAAGGAAACTGTTTCTACTGATTTCAAAATAAAACAATGTAACCACATTTAGTTTGAATGAAGGAAGTCACACCACATGTACTAAAGCATGATGAACCGTGTGTGTGTGTGTGTGTGTGTGTGTGTGTGTGTGTGTGTGTGTGTGTGTGTGTGTGTGTGTGTGTCCCTGTTGACCACCATGTCTGTCCTGTAGCACGTTGTCCGTCCGCTCTGACTACCCGTCACCTCACTTACTCTGTGTCCTGGTTTGTCCCACATTCAGATTGCAGGGTCATAGAGGAGGTTGGACTTTGACCCGTTTACTTTAAGGGGACCCTGTTTTGAGTCAGTGTTTGCCATTAAGTGTGAGTCACACGAGTTGTCCGTCTCTGATTGGATGAAGGACCAGGTTTCCACTAGCCGGTGCAGTACGTAGAGCCCTCCCTGACAGAGGAAAGGACGAGGTCAGTAGAGAGTGTCCTCTCAGCAAACACCGAGGAAAGTCAAAAAAGAGATTTAGACATTCATAGACGTGTGTGTGTGTGTGAGAGCAGAGCAGCCACAGCGGACGGGAGTTGGACCAAAAAGAAGAATTGTCAGGACTCTCAGGTGAGGTGAGATACTGCTCAGAAGGAAACCTCCACTCACAAACATAAAGTGACCTGTAGCGCGTCCTCAGGGTCAAACACCTCAACCGCTCACAGAGGTCAGATATCTGCTGCACAATGCCTCGTGATGTTCCCCCGCTGCTGCTGCTGCTCCTCTCCGTGTTCGGGGCGTCCCACGCCTGCCTGCAGGACTCCGCTTCGGCCTACAGGTTCACCGGAGCCGTGTGTCGCCTCACCTACCCTGCAGCTGTTGTGTGTGAGTGGGTGTTCACCTTCATATGTCTCTATTCCAGCGGGTTATCTCCCCTTATTCCCTCGCCTATGGACACCCAGTTTCTGAGGTGTGTGTGTCCCAGCTGTCTGCCATGTACCCGTCCTTCAGTGCTTCTGACCACGTCTGGTTGTTTGCTTCTGGCAGTGAATGAGAAAACCACTAAAGTGATCGAGGCAGCGTTCCAACATGCCAGATACCCAAGTGTGACGGGAGAGAAGTCTCTGCTCTACATCGGCAGAGTCACGTACGGTCTGGACAAGTAAGGGGACACACACACACACACACACACACACACACACACACACACACACACACACACACACACACACACACACACACACAGAGACAGACAGACAGACAGACAGACAGACAGACAGACAGACAGACAGACAGGAACAAAATGTCCTGAAATCATGTAATGATTGTCTGTTGATCCACCCAGTTTGGAGATTCACAACCTGTCAATTGGTCGGAGTGAGTTTGAACTGCATCCAGGTGAAGGCATCGGCTTGGAAATAAGCAACGTGTCCGCCGTCTTCAGAGGGAACCTCCAGTACGGATACGGTAGCTGGCTGTGAGTCTGACTTAGTTGGAACAGTTCACGAGTTCTCATTCACGTTCACAAGCCTGCGATTGTCTGAGGAAAACAACGATAGTACGAAACAGTCACACAATGATATCTACAACCAAGAGACCGTGGCATGGAGTTATAGTGTGACACAGTGACATCCTCTCCCTGTGCTCCTGTTGACTGAGCTGAACGCTCTGCATGTTGCTCTTTCAACATTTCCCCAGTAAATTGATTTGTATTTCTTCTTTTTCATCTAGGGTCAACGTTGCACATTCAATTGACTTTGAAATTGAATCTCAGATTGACCTCGGAATCAACCCCAAACTTTGTGAGTACCTTGTTTTTGTGTTGGTGTTCATGGATTGAGGCACGATAGAAGCTGCACTAAAAGCAGTGCTCGACTTGTACCAGTCGTCAATTCACACTTTTGTCAACAGGACTTCTCATACTTCCTAGTGCATACCCTTATCTCCTGGTGGACCCAGGTGCACATAGGTTAACGGTGGCACGCTCTGTGCATTGACCTGGATTCAGTGAGACACAGTCACCAGTGAGAGCTTACATCTGCGTCATTTAGATGAATTCAAACGCAACACGTGTTGCTTGATCCTGATCTAACTTGGAAAAGGGATGAAGCTTCGTTCATTTGCCTCCTTACTGAGTGAGAAGCTAACTGATGGTATGATATCATAACCCGCGTTCTATTAGCACAGACTGAGCCCTCTGCTGGACTCTATGGGTAATGCTTTCTTCCAATCACAAGCACCCATTGTGCAATAGGTGGGGGAGGAGTCTGTGCGAGTCAGAAGTGATGACGTTACTGTCAAACTGCCGTATGTTTATCCATGATGTTCCATCTGTGGTGTAGAATCCAAACTCTTCTTCACATTACTCTTGTAGAAGGTAGGCAGCTGCTGGCTCAGAATACTGGGACATGTTGTGTTCTATTTCCAGCACTGCGTGATACAGACAAATATCAAGCGGCTGTCTTCACTCTCAGCTGACATGTTGTCCCATCTGTCCTGTTGTCTCTGTGTGTCTCCTCTCTCAGACTGCAGAGAAGGTAAGGTAGCAGCAGACACGTCGGACTGTTATCTTCACTTTCACAAGCTCCAGCTGCACCTGCAGGGTGACAAACAGTACGTCATAGAGCAGAGCCCTGGTGGGCGGTCAGCAGCGCAGCACAATCACCGTCTGACCATGCTGTGTGTGTTTGATGTTTTTGGTCAGACCGAACTGGCTGAGGAAGGTCTTCACCGACTTCATCACCTTTACTGTGAAACTGGCCATAAAGGGACAGGTGAGGGCGGGAGCGACAGAACCACATGTCCATGAATACGTGTCCAGGCCTGTAGTGAGAGGACATGTGGACCATCATGTTAATGTCTTCTTATAGTCAGGGCACAGGTCACACTGTAGCAATGACTAGTGTGTTCTCAAACGCAGATCTGTAAGGAGATCAACAAGGTGGCAAACGTCCTGGCTGACTTCATACAGGACACAGCAGGTGTGCATCCATACGTCAGATGAATCGTGATCTGATTCATACAAACATCGTCTTTATCTGGAGTGTGTGTGTGTGTGTGTGTGTGTGTGTGTGTGTGTGTGTGTGTGTGTGTGTGTGTGTGTGTGTGTGTGTGTGTGTGTGTGTGTGTGTGTGTGTGTGTGTGTGCTTACAGAGCAGTTCCTCAGTTATGGAGACATCAGTGTGGACATTGGTGTGACTGCTGCTCCTGGCATCAATTTTAGCTACATAGAATCGTACCACAAGGTAAAATAACAGCTGTATGAAAACAGACGTCACAGCGATGGTCTTGAAATCATCGGACAAGAAAAGTCAAATAAAAGTACTTGGTTAAGACATTGAACATTGCTGGTACGCAGTAGTTAAAGGAGACTGGACTGTAGTACAACCCTTTCTACTCATAGTGCTCACAGTGTAACGGTTCATCGAGATCTTCTTCCAGGTGTAAACGTTCATCAAGTCGTCTTTCTGCTCGTCCCTTGGCTTTGACATTGTCTCCGTATGAACCTTTCAGGGTCTGACCAACTACAACAACACTTCGGCCGTCATCGAGGACTCCGTGTTCCACCCCAGTCAGCTGACTGAACACAGGATGCTCTACTTTTGGGTCTCAGGTCAGCAGACGGCATTACATTGTCTTTTGAGTTTTGGAAGTACAATAGAAAGAAAAGACACATTAGTAAGTATCCAGTGACGTGTCAAGTCCCAATGCTCTTCTTCATGTGAAGATGTAGCTTCTTTGATGTTAATAACAATGAAAAACTGATACATGTTGGTCGTGACATTTCTTTACAATAATATATATATATTATATATATATTTATATTTATATTTAGATATAGTCAAGTCTCAAGTCTCGTACGGTAATATTATGTAGACACTTGATTTTCATCAGAGTATATTTCTATATGTAGTGAACACATGAGTCTCTTCTGTGATGATGTCACCATGTCCACCATGTTGATTCAGGCTTCGCTCTAATGTCAAATCACGTCTCTGAATTTCTGTTGTTCATTCATTCAAAGTAATCTAGTATCAAACGTATAACTTCAGGGATAACCTCTCACTCCTCCAGTGGTAGTGTAGGTCAGTGTCTCCGTTAAGAGGATCTTCTGTCTTTGTGGTGTCCAGGTGTTTTTAGAGTGTGTCTCTTACTGCTAGATACCGTGTGTTGAACCCCAGACCAGGTCTTGAACCCCATGTTGACTGCTGCCCACCAAGATGGCCGTTTACAACTCAACATCTCCGGAGCAGAACTCGCTGTAAGTGCATCGCTTCAGATATGGCGTGTGGAACGTTACTCATACAGTTGGTACTTACTAGTGAGACATGATTGGAGCTTGACTACGATTACAAACCTACACTGAGCTTTGTGAACATCTGTCCTCGCCAGGACGTCTCGTCACATGTTCATGTTAAGTTGTGGCTCTTCTATCTGTTGTAAATGTGGTTTCAGGAACTCTTCAAGGCTAATCTCTCCAGTGCAATGCCTGACTTTCTTAGAGAGGTAATGTGGAACACCTGTTTATCTCTGCACACACACACACACACACACACACACACACACACACACACACACACACACACACACACACCTGTGTGAGGCGAGATGAGCCGTATGAGACACATTGCCTTTGTGTGTGTGTAGTGTCTGCTGGGATCAGGTTCTCCACAGCTCAGAGTGTGGAGCTCATCTGTTCCCTACCTGAACACCTCCACCCTCGGGACCATGGTCTGGGGGATGGCCTCTGGGGAGCTCCACTGTGGGACTCAAGGCACACCAACACTCTTCTTCGAAACGGTACTCCGCCTTATTTGTTCTGACAGAACATTTATCACACATCTGACTGAAAGGCTTCCACCACATGTTCTTTCTTCACCACTCATGGAGCTTTCTGTCGTGTGCTGCGGTACGAGTTACTCTATCAAAGAGTGCCACCGGCGAGACAATACACACACATGACATACACATCTCAAGGTAATGCAAAGATAATGGGAGAGAACAGCACTGAATGAATGTGACTACTGGTATATGACAGCAACACATTCATGGACATGCATCTTGATCCTCAGTACAACCTGGTCATCAGCCGCAGATCAGTCAGTGACAATCTTCATAAAGAAATGCAACAGCAGCAGGGACCAGTGGCTTCCTGGATCTCTCTGAAGAGCACTTGTAATAAGTTCACTATTGACCGCGTCTTCCACTGACCTGTTTGCCCAGAAGGCTCCCTGCGGGGGTCCAGCAGGAGGTCTTTGATGTCCTGCTGGTGGGTCCACACCAGTCTTTGTGCTCACTAAGCCGGGTTTCAGTGAAGCAGAGATAGTCTGTTTGTCTCCTCCCTCATCCTGTCATTATGAGTTACAGGGAAGACAAACATGAGACTTAAAGGTGTCTTCCTCCACTCGCCGTGACGTTCACCGTTAAACGCTTTCAACCTGCTCCGTTCACGTTCACACACTACTGCTGTATGTGTTCACTGTAGCTCTGCATTGATATTTAGAGACGTGTTACTTGAAAAGGAACAGCAGCAGTAACACTTTATTACACTCTATGATGATTAAACTGTAAAAAAAAGAATCCACGGTGCTGAACCGTGAGGGGTGACCCGTTACACCACTACCAAGGACACACGGTCAAAGACGACCCGCTGGACGACCCGCTGGACGACCCGCTGGACGACCCGCTGGACGACCCGCCCTCAGAGGCAACATCTTTGGTTTTGGGCTCTATAAATTGAAATGAATAATTAAATGAATAATTATTATATAAATAATTGAAAACCAGTTGAAATGAATGGATGAATAGTTGAACTAAAGAGCAACAGTTCAGTAGTCTGACTGTTCCCTTCAAAATGAGCTGACATGAGACCATTTGGACCACGATGGTGGGTCTTGATGCCGGGTCACTTCTCATCTGCTCCAGCCTTCTTCAAGCTTCACAATGTTAAGAAGTGAACGTGTGAGCAGTGAGTGATGTTTCTTTGTGTTTGACCTCTAGGATGTGGCCGTTGACGTCACAGCTTCCTATGCTGACAAGAAGCTCTTCCTGCAGGGAACCCCGTCGGAGTAAGACCCTTCTTGTTAACTTGTTCAGCCCTTAACGAGCTTTGAATGACCTACATGTGCATCATTATTTAGTCCATCTGAAACTAAATTCAGCATAAATACCCAAAAGGGTCTAAGTCGTATGTTTCACGACAGCTCCCTCCATCTTTGCATTAGTCGTGCAGAAAGCTGCTTGTTCTGCATGAACGTAGAACTTGTTCACTGTGGAGAACTTGGAACAGAAGTTCAAACTCTGTTTCCTTCACCTTCACCCATCTGTGTGTGAAGTCAATCTGATTCTTTGAGTGCATGATTTAAAAAGTTACGGAAATCCTCAGATGCAACCTTACCAATACGGAATATATCGTGTGTGTGTGTGTGTGTGTGTGTGTGTGTGTTTCCTTTCTAGGATCTTTGTATTACAAGCTGAGCTGTCCTTACAAAATCAAACGGTAAGAAAATACATGTTTGAATGAATTCCAGCTGCAGAACAGAGGCTCAGCACAGTGAGGATGTTTTAGATGGGAGAGAAAAACTCTGTCTTTCTCTCAACAGTTTGAGTTCTCTTAAAACAACGAAACGTTGTCCTGGAACGATGTGTGATTTAATGTAAGAAGTGGTTCTCATGTGTATCAAGATGACCTCCTTCCCAAATCCTTCAAAATATCAGATATATATATATATATATATATATATATCAAATATATCAAATTATCAGACCAGAAAACCTGCTCTGCACAAATGGAACTCATGTAATGAGTTCACATTCCCCGGGTTTTGAATACCCCTCAGCGTCTAATACCCACAAAGCTCCCTCAGTGATCAAGACGGCTGTTTGAGCCTCCATGAGGGCGCGTGGCTCGTGTGCGTCCCTCATGACGTTCAGGTGTTCACAGACGCCTCCCTGACAGGTGGCAGCGGGACGTCCCACCAGGCCACCGGGGAGGCATCTGGTCACTCTGCTGGGGGAAGCCTGTCCTGATGGCGGTGGCTAGGGTTAGCTTTAGGGCCGGGTAAACAGTGGGATTTCAGACTTGTTCTTGTGGTACTGGTGGCCCCAGAGAATCCGGGTGCCAGGTACTTCCTTTTGTACCCTTCTTGTATGTCTGTAAGCAACGACGGGGGACTGGTAGAGCTACGCCCGAATCCGTCTTTCCAACCTAAGGTCACGACCTCCTCGGTGGGGTCAAGGCTGCAGCCTCGTGACCTTGTTTTGTGACCTTGTGACTGGTCACGTAATCCTCTTTATTCATACGTGGCTCATTGGTATTCATTGTAATCATTTGTTCATCTTGTATTACGTCATTCGTGTGTAGTTAATAGATCAATACATGTTTAATTCATAAAGAATGGGATCACATGATTTGTGTGTATATATAATAATTAGCTACTGTACACCATGTCAAGAACTCCATCTGAGATAATTCATTTTGAGTTATAATTATCTTTAGATATTTTGATAGTAATTCTTAATTAATATGTATATTTGCTGCAAGCAATAACCCTTCATAACTCCGTGTTTTTCTTGCTTTACTTTTGTTTATGTAGTTACTTTAAGGCAGACCGTGATGTGTTCCTAAACCTTACTAAATACATTTTAACCCATTTTCAAAACAAAGTGCATATTGTAGTATTTGATTACTATTCTGATACCAGTATGTTCCCCTCCCATTTAAATCGTGTCCATTCATGTCACTACATGTGTTTATATTTGATTGGACTTCTTTTTCCAGCTGCTCGATGAGGATCACGTGGAGTTCATCAGAGAAGCTGTGGAGAAGATAGGCGTTCCCAAGGTCCTGTCTGGTGAGGCTAGAGAGATATGGATCATAAAGTGAAACCAACACAGAGCATTCTCCTAGAGTCTCAGATAGCATCACTGTCAATGTAGCATTTTAAAAATACAGGATCAGAGTGCATCTTCTCGATGTGAAGGTAGGACCTGTGATGGTCACGTGTTGCACTGTGCTTTGCTCCAGCTCTGGAGGCGGAGCTAACCCGGCTGTTGGACAAACAGGGAGCTAACTTATTTGACATCTTCGACCCAGAGGTGCTTCCTCGGGATGTGAGTGTTCTCTTCACTTTGTTCTGTTCTACTTCATTGTACTCGGTAGTTACGTTGCTACTCGATTCCGTCTCTGTGCTGCAGGGCTTTGTGCTGATTCAGATGGACTTTGGTTTCCCTCATCACCTCCTGACTCAGTTCCTTAAGAAGACTCTACAGTGACGATGCGACCCTGAAGCAGGTTGTGTCAGTGACTGTCCTAACCGCTCTGCTGCTGTAACCCTGTGAACGTCCCCGACTAATAAAAGGGTCGTCTCTCTCAACGCTGTTGTTCATGTTAGAAACAGTGTTCCCTTCCAAGTGATTATCGATATTAACGCATAACAAAACATTTAGGTTTTGACCATTGTGATGTACATTTGTTTGGATAAAGCCCCGTTCTTTGCCGTTTGCTATTCATACAGTATATCACATGACCAGACATTTGTATTTCATTTTGGGGGGGTTGAGAGAGCGCGTTGTAGAAATACTGCTACAGTAAAAGTACTAATAGGACAGTGTAGAAATACTCTGTTCAGAATATAATTCTATTGTGTCATAATGATTGAAGCATTAAAGAGGACCTATGGTCTTTCCTGCTTCCTCCCTGTCCTTTAGTGTATATTATATACATGATTATATATATATCAGTCGTTAGCTACTGTACTTAAACAATGTCTGTACATTACTGACATCAGAAGAGTTGAACAACATGACCTCATACAAGTTACCACCAACAGAATAGGATTCAATGTGGACTCTTAGACATCCGATCTCATCTGAAGCTGTATTAGTGCATGACTTAATATCACAGTCATATTGAATTATTGATTTACTGTGTAATGAAGAATACGTCAGCCTCAATGAGTCATGTTAATACTCACATTCCTCAGGTGGAGTAGCTGCCGTCTTTGACTCGAGCCTATTATTAAACCCTCAACCTAAACTAAATCACAGCTCATTTCAAAGCCTGGTTCTGAGTCTTTCACACCCAACCTGGAAAACACAGCCAGTTCTATTGGTTATAGTGTACCGGGCCCAGGTCAGAGTTCTTATCAAGTCTAGTCTTTAAAACAGATGAAGTCATGATTGTAGCTTTAATATTCATGTGGATGTTGATAATGATGCCTTAGTACTGCGTTTATCTCATTAGGTTTGATTGGCTTCTGTCAGAGCGTGCAGGAATTAAAATAGAACATTTCATAGTCTTTCCACAGAACCCTCTTTTATCGGACTATTATCTAATAACCTCAGAATTTCTACTACCTGAGTGTACAACATTAGGCAAAGGTTTCTACACTAGATGTCTCTCTGATGGTGCTGTAGCTAAACTCAAAGAAGCGATTCCATCTGTACTTAATATCATGTCTAATATAACAGGACAAAGTAGCTGTAATTAAACCTCAAATTTGTGATTTTGGGCAATATAAAATAAATGTAATTATAATGAACCGGTTGGTGAAGTATGCGGTCATGAACAGCAGAGCTGAACTCTAAACGTTCTCCATTCGTTCTCTATGGGAGTTCTCGTCACTACGGATGTAATACTATTTTTTGGCCACAAACAGGATTTTGGCGGCGCTGTTTCTCACTTAAAGAGACCTCGTTTTTAAGTCTTTGTTTTACTCTCTTCAAAAACAAATACATTCAGAAATAGTGAAAATACAACAAAAATTAAATAAATATTACTCCCCGTCGAATTAACAGGCAGATACGGAGTTGTTAATGAATATTAAGTAGGTGTGAAATGTGCTTTGGGTTAAAAAAAAAATAATAAGTATAGTTTGTAAAACGCTCCACTGTGATGAAAAAAAAGGTAAATAAATCTTGTTTACCTTTTAAAAGAAAAACAGGGAGCGGTTTTACAAAACTGCATATTGAGATATATTGAGTATATAAAAGACTTAGTTTTATTTGCACAACTTAAAAAAATAATACAAATACATTAATACAAAGATAAATAATATGCAGGAAGAGGCACAAAAACTCACTGGGCTTATTTAATAATAATACATTTTATTTATATAGCACTTTAAAAAGGCACTCAAAGACACTTTACATGGTAAAAGCAGAAACAATAAAACCATTTCTAATAAGAACACAATCAATGACATAACGGTAAGAAACGACACAAAAATAAAGAAAGAAAACATACATAACCGACATTAGAGGTTAAAAGCAGATTTAAACAGGTGAGTTTTAAGTGCAGTTTTGAAAGTGACGGAGAACATCTGAGGTGTTGGGGGAGGAGTTCCAGAGGGAGGGGCAGCGATGGAGAAGGCCCTGTATTTGAATCCTCCACCTAAATGATGTTAAAACGTGATAACCACAACATTACAAAACAGACAGACAATGTAGGCCTATTTATAGACTTAATATTACAATATACAATACTGCTGTACTATGCTGAACATTGTGTTGCTACTACTCACAATATATTACACTTATGTACCAGAATATTTAAAATGCATCAACCTTTTTTATTTTATTTATTTACAATTTCAACCGTATGATGTAATACTGTTACATCGCCACTATGTTACTTTACTTCCAGGAGACTGCTCCGTTAGTCTAAGCAGGTAAACCTGAACTCCTCTCTCGAGTGTAGCAGCAATTATAACCTCTTTAAATTAACTGGAGAAAAAAACTTGTTTTATACTTAAATACAATGAATGAGAAACAGAAAGTACAACGTGGTTACTCTTTTTAGGATGTGTTCAGAGAACAGGTGGCTCAGTAATCACACTCAGTCTCTCACATTATGGAAACACGTGGTGCGTTCAGGGACCCCGGGGAAAACTCGTCATCCAGCCGTTTAAACAGAGCGAACACGCAAGAGTCCTCTTCAGGATCACACAGTGAACTCTTCTTTCATCAACATGGGCTGCACTATAATCCTCATTGAAACAATGATTTCATTCAGTAAATAGTTGATTAAAGAATAAAAACAAGGGTTTAGAACATCGACCTGAGGCCCGACAGCGTCCACCTGTCACTCAAATAGGCCACGCCCTCAATTATGACACATTTTTGCATTGAGGTGACCAAAAGTGAACTTATTTAGAGATTACAACAGAGCTCGTTACAGATCAACCTCCCTCAGAGACTGTAAGGGCCCAGCAGGGGGCGCTCATGTGACACACAACTAGTCTCAGTGGGAAACTAATGATAACACATTGTTAGTGATAGTGACAGAAATATAGGAGGATATAATATGAAAATGGTGTTGATTAGTAATAACTTAAATTCGCAGTAATATGCAAGTGGAATCATTGACTCGTTACTCTACTTTTAACTTGATTATGACTTTATCTATTGTTGTGGGTCAAACCGAGGTTCTGTAGGTGTCGTTATCGACTACAGGTCAAGAAATGACAAGAATGAAAACACATATTTAACAAATGGGTAGAATATAAATAAGTAGCTACCATCGGGTGCAACTGCTCAGGAAGCTCTAGAACACAAATATACAATTACATATTTCATTGTATGTCATGTCTTTAGCACACAAATACATAATGAAAACCACTCAAATATAAACGTATGCCTCACAGCACCCGTACCCTCCAGACTCTGAGCTCTCAGAGGTTAGAGGTCACCGGTGCATCTCACCACCATCTCTCCACGTCAGCTCCACCTGGTTACAATAAAAACACTTCATCGACAAACACGATGTTTAATTATTATTAAAAAAGGTGCAACACTGAGAGATTGTGATCTATTCATGTAATAAATATGAACATGAATAACTGTTGATCCTACCAGCAGGTGGACAGAAATAAAGAATACGATTCTATTAAAAACTGATGATATTTATTGACTTAAATGAAATAGTTTTATTGTTGGGATTAAATGTCTTCATGTCATTTAAAACAAAAGTCGTTTGCCCAGTTCATAATTTAATGTTTAATTATGTTAGTATGGTAATAATACTTTTAAGTGCATGTAGGATAATATCGGTAATTCCGGTTTTAAAGACGACCAATACCGGAAAACTATCTGATCTGATCAATAAATCAAATATGAATAAATTCAACAATTGTTCCAGCCTAGTTTCGAGCTGAGGACCTTAGAGACCTCTATCACGGAAACAGCAGAGCTGAACTCTCTAAACGTTCTCCATTCATTCTCTATGGTAGTTCTCATCACTACGGGTGTAAAACATATTTTGGCCACAAACAGGATTTTGGCGGCGCTGTTTCTCACTTAAACGAGACCTCGTTTTAACGTCTGAGTGTCAGACAGCAGCTCACAGAATACAAACCAGACCCGAAGTCAACTATATGTCAAACTAGTAATATAATAATGAGTCCCTGTTGGTGAATCAACTCACTATTAAGGTGGACCCTCTGAGATCGTACAGGTCTGTAGCTCCAGCTTTAATCTCCTGTCAGTCTTCACCACGGGCTTAGCCTTAAGACGTATGATTCGTTGCTTTACTCTCTAAAAAACATGGAAATACATAAAAAAAAAAAAAAATAAACATACAAAAAAAGAAAATAAATGTACTCCCCGTCGGGGAATCGAACCCCGGTCTTCCGCGCGGCACCCGGGGATTCTTTAGCTAAAAGTCCCTAAACCGTTTCCCATTCATTTTCAATGGTAGTCCTAAACCAGTACGGATGTAATATATTTTTGGCCATCAGCAGCGCTGTGGAGCCAAAAGGACGTAATGTGTTCGGCTGGCCGCTAGTTGCGCTTTGGAGCCGTTTCGCGAGTGACAGACTTTCTCCGGTGTTTGTCAGTCAGTCGCAGCCTGGAAAGAGCATCGACCTCCCGCATTTTCCTAGAACTCTTCGCTGTGTGGACGCTACGTTAAACGGTAAGTCATTAAGATGAATAGCAATGAATTAAAATGTCATTATAATTAGTCTGGGCTGTCTGACATTCACTTGAACGCTAAAAAGATAAAGTGAGTCGTCTTTCTTCAGTGTTATTGTGTTGAAGTCGGACTTCTGTATGAGTTTGTTACCTTACATGCTAACGTAACGTAACCTGAAGCCGTTAACGGTTCATACCGGTTCATTCATGTCCGACTTTGTTGTGTTTTTTTGGCCGAAATTACCACAAGTTAATACGAACGTGCATTCAAATATATAGGTTAGCATTTACTGCTGTCCGATGAATATAGAGGCTGACCAGCGGCCGGTTAAGGTTAAGGTGAACGTTAGATATACTCTGTTACTTTACATACACGTAACGAAAAAACAACGAGCTATGACCGGACCCGGTGCTTCATTTGAATCACGTAACGTTAAATAAACACGCACGTCTCCGTTGGATCACGTCACGTATCGTCATTAATGCACGTAGTTCATAGTTACGTACATTAACTGCTCCACTGTTTGACATTAGTTACTAGTTACTTAGCAGATAGGACATCAGACAAAATATACTCAACTAATAAATGATGATGTGTTATTACAGATTACACTACCAGCAGTATATCAAGTCATTAAAGTGATGAACACATTAATACCTCAATAATTATAATACTATAATATAATGTATATTATTCTGCATTATGAGTTTATTTTTTGTACTTTTACTTAAGTAAGACTTTGAGTAAGTACGATTTAAATGCAGGACTTTTACTTGTAAAAGAGTATTTACACCATGTAGTGGTATTAATAATAATATTATTTTTTTTACTGAAGTACAAGGCCTATATACTTTCTCCATCACTGTTAAAATCAGAGATCACCAGAATATGATGATGTTGTTGTTTATTACATCGTATAATCTCTATTGCATGTTTGTTTGGGAGGGTGAAAAGGTGAATTGAGTTCCGAGCATTTCTTGATAAGACACTTCACACTTCATTGTTACTTCAGTCACATGACCGGGGGTCGTAAATGAAGGTGTGACTCCCCACTAGGCTGAGCTTCCTTCACCTCCCAAGTTCTTTTCCATCAGTCGTTCAAAGGCTTTCACCCACAGGGGGTCTGCCATTGAAGTGTAAATCAATCGCTGACTCAACAAGCACAGAGTTCATGTCAAATTGACAGGAACAGGCACTGAAGGTCCACACATGATCAACAACATCACATGTTAGGCTGATATACTAACCTCCTAAACCCTATCTATTAACATCTGTTATGAAAACAATGGCTGTCCATAAGGTAGTAATAGACTTATTCATATATTCTACTCTTTGTCATTACAGGTAAAATGCACAAACAGTTTTTTTTCCCTGGGAGAATGACGGTTACGTTCCGTAAGGGACCACTGGGATTTCTCCGTCAGGATCCGACTGATGCAGCCAAAGTCCTCAAAGACAACCCGTCTCTACAGGACAAGTCTGCAGCTGTGAAGGAGGAGCTGGTCAGACAGAATGCTCTGACTGTGGTCCGCCAGAGAGGAGGGGATGCCTCAGATAGAACTGAGGTGACTGGAGACTACATCCTGCAGTTTGGGAAGTACAAGGGCAAGTCCTTCCGCTGGCTCCTGGAGAATGACATTGGGTACACCATCTACCTAATCAGGAACCAGCAAAAGGAGGAGGCTGCAGGAGTGTTCATGGCAGCGGGGCACAGCAAGGACAGCCTGCTGTCATTTGTGAGCTATTCCCTCAGCTTTCAAGAAATCCAGTCTCTTCTCAGCTATGAGGAACAAAAGCCAGCTGTGACAGCAGCAGCAGCATCGGAGGATGACCAGCTGGTTGGTTTTGGCTCTCGTGCCAACAACACCTGGAGAGAGATTTGGCACAGCAGAGGTGATGGCTATGCATCTTTTATACTAAAGAAAAGCTGTGCTCCAGGGACGAAGATGCAGAAAATCCAGGTGTACCTCCAGAAGAAGCTGCATCCACCCTCTGGCTCCTCTGTGATGACACAACGTTCACCTGCTCCTGCTGAAGCCATGGGTGGGTCTGGTTTCCTGTTTGTTTTAGAGAGATGTACACGCTGTCATACACACCATCATTCCAGTCATTTAAGTCATACCCGCCCACGTACAAGAAGATATTCATTTAATGACATTCTGATTCTTGTCTGTTTGCATCTCAGTGATGGATGAAGATGAAGAGCTGGAGAGAGGGATGCTGAGTATCTCTCCTTCAAAGCAACAAGTGCAGTGCTGTGAGTAAACAGTTGCTGTCTTTTGTTTCTTTGTTTCTACCACCTGAAGATGTATTCTATTCAGTATATATGATATATTTTTTGTTTGTGTTTAACAGCTGTTTCTGCATCATCATCGTCATCATCATCATCTACAGCCAGACAACAGCAGGCTTCAGGAAGAAAAAGAGGTTTTTCACCAAAAACGTTCTGCCGTCAACTGACAGCCCTGGGACCATGAATTCTTATCCCACATGAAGCATGACTTGAGCCGTTCTCATGTTGACCATGTTCTGGTCCTGTTTGTGTTTTGGTGTTCTACTTGTTGTCCTAGTGACTATGAATTGATACCAGTCATGATGAGGGTACGTATCACTTTTTGTTTTCTTATATGGATAAAAAGAAAAAATATGTATGCATGTGAAACTTCTGTGTTACTAACACCTGAATGCATGTGTTTGAAGTGTGCCATGTTGCTTCACTTGCCTAGGTTACATCATACTGAATATTAACCCATCGAAACATAAACACACGTGTATGAATGAAGTATATTCTTTATATATTAATGTGAGAAACAGTCTGTTTCATTGGATAAGGCTGAGAAAGGCAGGTGAAGTAACCATACTAACAGTAGTGTTTGTATGTTGTCAAAATATAAATGACTGACATGTTTTTTTCTGTTGTAGAACCATCTGCTGCACTGGCTGCACCAACTCCTCTGAAGGGTTCACAAGTAGATGGTAAATGCATCTAACGTTTAAAGATATCCGTCATATTCACTGTGCTCATATCCGTTATAAAGCATTGGTTCTGGTTTGTGATCCTTCTCTCCTTGCAGCCGCCGCTCTAACTGTGAAGAGACCGGTGCCTGTTCCCCAGGAGCTCATGTGTCTGCTGCCAGAAGGACCGGCTCGTCCATCAACAGAAGCGACTGTCACAGTTCCTGGTGTGCATTATTTGACCTGTATTTGCATCTTAAAAATATCCATATGTAGTGTCCATCAATACTGTTGTTAATTCTTTAAAGTCTGTTTTAGACTTACTGCTGCACTGTATACAGTAACATGACATCTACACTACAGTGTAGATGTCATGTTACATTCTTGCTTCATGTTACTGTCAATAATAATAATAACATGTTTAATATTCTCTATAGTGTCAGAGGCCCCCCGGATTTCTCCTGAGACGTCTGCAGAGCCCGGTCAACTGTCACCTGCACAGAGAGATCAACGTTAGTATTAGAATGTGTTTCATGGCAAAAAGATTAAATCAAGTCGCACCAAAATGGTACTAATTAGCCCTGTTTATTCTTGTCTGACTAGGTGAGCCATTACCCAGGCCGTTAGCTGTGCCCACCCGTCCTCCTCCACAGCTCCCTGGCTACGACCAGGAAGTCAGCCAGTGGACCTGTTCACAGCAGCAGAGGATCTGGATGAAGACAGAGCTGGAATCCATGGGTCTCTGGCCGGGCTCCTTTCCTGTGCGCAACCTCATGAAGATGGTGTCATTGTGGCGTCTCCCTCCCCAGCCAGAATTAATTGACAGCGTCTCAGATCTTCCTTCCCCAAAGTACTTTCAGCTCCATCCCTTCTTCATATGGAAGCCAGAGAATGAGAACTTGATGGCTAGACTGAGGAACAATTACACTCTGCCGTGCATTGAAGGTTGTGCCCGGCCTCAAGTTGTCTCTGCAGGTGTTGGTAGACCTCGTGCGATTGTCGGTGTCACTGGACAGTACTACCTGTTGTCATCCAGGCTGTGCTGCAAAGTGTGCAGGAAGAGGTGGTACGCTGACAACCCAGTGTGGCTGGACAAACTCCCAAAGAGGTTCACAAACCTGTTGCCAGCAGTACTGACCTACAAGAAGGCCATTTGTAAATCGGTCATGGACGAGCTCAGGCGGACAGGCAACTCACCCACCGACATGGCAAAGCAGATCATGGAGATGATGCACCTGAAATTTGAACGTGCTCACCTGGCCTACCTCCTCAGCTGCCAAAACATCATGGATGCTGAGGCAGGAAAGTACGACCAAAGAACCATCACTCAGTTCATCAGGCAGGAAACCAAGCCAGCTCCCTTCGGAGAGTACGCTGATCCAGTTGGCTGGAACGGGATCTCTGTGTCTGCTCACTACCTGACCGACTGCCTGCTGCACGAGTACCAACACCAGGAGAGTGCCATAAAAAAACTCCTGCAGGGCACCTTTGGACAGGCTCTCCGCTCAGACCACACACGCAAAGTTGCGAGGAAGGTCACCTTTTCATCCGGCACCATGTCCTCGTATGCGGTCATGAATGAGAACTGGATGATCCTTTCATGGGTGATGGTGCAGTCGGAGACAGAGAAGTCCCTGAAGCCCATGTACGAGGGACTAGCACAGCGCTACAGCACTGCAGGCATAGAGAAGGCACAATACCAGTGGGTAGACAGGTAAATTATAATCAGTACTTTTTACCATCATTGGTGACACAAACAGCTCAGAATCACACTTACATTGCTTTTCATATTTCCAGTTTGATGACAGAAAATCCCTTTGCATTCATTTTATTGTGACGACCATATACACTGGACTACACATGGTGGTTGATATGACTACTTTAACATTCATGGCTATACTTTGTCTATATTTTTTCTTTCAGGGATTGCTGTGCAGCATTTAAGGTGGCTGAATCGTTTGCAGGAGAGCATCTGAACTGGGATTCTTGGAGAACAACTGATGCCATTGTTGCCGGGGCCACTTCTGGTAACCTGCTGAACACCTGTGCATCAAGATCCCACTTCAGTGCAAACATAACTATCAAGCTGGACTTATTCCACTGCATGAGGCGGTTCCTCCGTGAGTGTGTGTCAGAGCATCATGCCCTGTACAGCTCTTTTGCTCAGTTCCTGTCTGCAGCTTTTTCTGTGGTGGATCAGGAAGACCTGCAGAGGCTTAAAGCTGCATATGCCTTCTGTGGAATTCAGCCTGCCAACCCAACCAAGCTCCACATTCGCGAGCACTGCAGGACCAGGATTCCACAGCCTGAGGAGCTCATCAAGAGGGTTGAGGGAGTTTTCCAGCAGTTTCACCTTGCGAGTGATCCAAATGGCACTCCTCTCTTCAAGCCCTCAATGCTGAAGGCATGGCGGATTCAGCGGGTGCACATCCTGCGAAGTTGCCTGAGTGATCCTGTGGTGGAAGGAGGGACTTTGTACAGGTATGGAGGAACACTGCAGCTGAACCATATGCAGGGTGAAGGGGCCAAAGTTCCTGTTTGGATCCCCATCAGAGGCACGTCTCAGCAGGAGGGCTATCACTTCCACCAGGCTCAGTGGGTCACTGGAACACGTGTTTCCACAGAGCTGTTTCAAGCTCAGGGGATGACTGGGGTGGCACGGTGGAACTACCAGCGCCTGGTGGACTTGAAGCAGCCAGGCGTTCACCTCCCAGCTGTCTTTGATCCGGCATTGATTGCACAGCTCAACGCGGTCTCTGAACGGGTGTTGGGGCAGGTCAAGTATCCAGCTTTTCATCTCACTGGTAGAGACACTGGAGAGAAGTTTGGCCTGGAATACGTTGAGCCTGGTTGCCGCCCAGTTCTTCTAGACTGGGACAAGCACAGGAGCAAGACAGACTCCGCCCAGGCCCAGAATTCACCTCCTCAAAGCGGCCCGCCCGCTGCCCAGACTGCGCTTCCTCAGTCATCCTCAATGGCACCGCCCAAGTTGCTTCAGTTTTCTCCATGCCCTGCTGCTGATTCTGCTGCCAAACCAGAAGTGAATCCCACTACAACAGGTAAACATCTAACAGACAGACAAAGTAGTGCACCAGACTTCAGTTGGTAGTAACTCGATTTTATTCATATTTAATGACAAGCGTAATGGATGATTCACTTTTCCTTTTTTACGCGATGTGACAATATTGTGCAATTGAAAACATGTACAAAAACATACCAGTCAGCCATTTATCTAAAAGCGGAAAGTGTGTTTTCACCCATACAAGTGTATGAATTAGGGCTTTTCCCTTCTGTAGGTCAGAATGTCTTATTGTACTCTGTCTTTTGTTTTTATAGAAACCACACGTTGGCCGTCTCTGCCCCTGCTGTCCTCACCAACTGGCGCCCGCACTGGACCTGTGAAGACAGGAGGGAGAGTTTTTGTGTTGGACCACAAGCGATGGCCGGCCCCCATGAAGGCAGCCATCGACAACCTGCTCAATATTCACCGTGGGCAGAAGGACATGCTCAGGCTTGTGGACCAGGACTATGCTGCTCTAGTTCACAACTCCTGTACAGACCCCAACAGCATGCTCCACCCAACAACAAAATTGCACATCTCACTGTATGTAAAGCACCTGAGCAAATTATTAAACACCAGCTCATCTTTGAACATCAGCCCAGAAAAACTGCAAGAGAGGCAGGAACTCTGGCACTCTCTGACAGAGGGCAGTGAGACCACCAGTGTGCCAGTTGTGACCATGCCCGTTGCAGTCATTAACCCGCCTCCACCTGTTCAGACCCTGACTCAAGCCTCCATTGAGGAAATGGTACGAAACATCATGGAGAAACAGCAGCAGCAACAACAACAACAACAACAACAACAACAGTCAAAGGAAAAAAAGACCCAGACAAAAAGGTGTCTTTCTTGTGGTCAGCCAAAGTCCAGGTATGAGAATGATGGTTCTTCTATCCACTTCTTCTTCCAGCAGGGCCCTGTCAGATACTTTTACTGCTCCACGAAAGTTTTTAAAGTTTATGGTGCAGACGGTCTGACAAACCCAAGAATGCCCTTTGTCGACTTTGCAGAGACAAAGTTCTTTCAGCTGGAACTGGATGCAACAAGGAAAAGGGTGGAGGAGAGAGGACAGCAGAAGAGGAAGAGGACTGAATCCAAGCCCACAGGTCGTAAGTGCGGATTCTGTAAGATGGAACTGAAGCAGGGCCCAAACAGTCCTCATGTTCATACGGGGTTCCCTGGACTAACAGGGAAGTACATTTACTGCCCTGGTAAAGTCTTTTCCTTTTACAAAGACCAGGGCATGGAGAAGCAGATGACCTGGACTGAGTTCCAGAGGTCTCCTTTTTATGAGACAGAAAAAAAGAGATGGGAGGTTGAAAAGGGAAAATAAGAGACATGAGTGTTTTGTCGTGTATATACTGTATATATTTGCTCATTTTTTACTGGATTTATTATTATATTTGTTGTACATATTTGTGTTGTGTATTTGTGATCTTGCACTATGGGCTCTGTGTTCAACATTTACTGTCCCTGTTGTGTTTAATAAATATATTTTGTTCACTAATGTTTACATGTCTCATTAATAAGTGAATCATTATAGTGAACAGTAAATAAATATTTAATTGAAGTAATTAAGTGATTGCAATTTAAATGTTCATAATTAGGAAAACTGCAATATAATAGGTTAATAGCCATAAATAAATCATGCACTTGATAATATGTCTGCCACTACAATCTAGTGATAATCAGTAAATGTTAAAGTTGGATACACATTTCTTGATTCATAAATAGCTCTTTATCATTGATGAGTGGCTTTGCCCCAACTGAGACTCGAACCTGCGTCCAGGAGCTGAAACCAGCACTGTGAAAGTGGACTTTGAGCACCTTGGACAGCGTTAATAATGCTACAATTTCATTGGCTGTCAGCGTATGCCAACTATACGCGACTGGCCCCCGCGTGACAGGCGGAGATACTGTCCACTATACTAACGAGGAAGGGCCTGGTACTACACGTGACCCGGAAGTAAATGTATTTGACTAAATGAGGAGTCATGCTTCGGAACGAGGACTACAACTGTAATGGCAGCTTCACTTGTTCACTCAAGCAAGAAACAAAACGGCACGAGCACGTTTCCGAGCAGTAGCTTGTCTTAACATCTGGTTTCAAATGCACAGCTAACAGCATGAAAGCAAAGCTAACGGTTACAATGCTAATGCTAACGGCTAATCGCGATTAGCAACACAACTTGTTTTACTCTAACATTTAGTCAAAGTGTAGAAAACAACACACAGACTCGTGTTTACCTCTTGGAGATCACAAAGCTCCAAACCACAGGATGACTGGTCGTCAGCCACTGACGTCATGAACGTTATTGCTCTCTTAGATATTCACGGTTCACTTAACGATGATGAACACCTGGCACCTGGCCGCAGACCACTAAGCCCCGCCCCTTCTACCTGAGAGTGTGATTGGATTGGCTGTTGGTTTCAGGACAAGCCAATTAAACAAAGACAAAACAAAGATTGACATGTTATACTGCTACATTTTAGGTTGTTTAATACACATGCTGGATCAGTACACATCAAACTAACTATGCTCATTACCATCTCTCAGAGAGAGGAAGAGAGAGAGAGAGAGAGAGAGAGAGAGAGAGAGAGAGAGAGAGAGAGAGAGACAGAGAGACAAATAGAGAGAGAGGGAGGGAGGGAGGGATGGATAGATAGATAGATAGATAGATAGATAGATAGATAGATAGATAGATATTATTAAAATTAACAAACTTAACAATAGTGCAAAGACTTAACCAAACAAAACAAACAAACAAAAGTAACGGTGTTATAGTCCAAGATGTTAAAGGTGTAAAAGATAATGACTCTCTTATTTCTATACGCTGTTTCCCCCTGAAAGAAGTAACAAGAAAGTAAAAAGTACAGTATGTACCTCTGAGGTGTAGTGCAGTAAAAAGGACTATATGTACCTCTGAGATGTAGGGCAGTATAAAGTACTATATGTACCTCTGAGATGTAGTACAGTAAAAAGTACAATATGTACCTCTGAGATGTAGTACAGCAAAAAGTACTATGTGTACCTCTGAGATGTAGTATGGGAACAGTATGACAGATATATAAGAATTTTGCAGCACACACCTTTTAATCTATAAGGTTCCACCGAGACTTGAACTCAGTTCACTGGATTCAAGGTCCAGAGTGCTGACCATTACACCATGGAACCCAGAGACCTGGCTTGTTGGTTAAGGTCGAAAGTAAATATATCAATAGTCAGTCATGTCTGCCAGATGACGTTTCCGTTTCTGGGATTTCTGTCATTATGGAAGGCCCATTTTTTGATGTCATTGTCGGCCTGCATGTGGTGGCTTGGCATTTTGTACATTTTATCGTTAATGTCTTTGATAATGAAGCCATTTGGGATTGGCATGTGGCTCTGCTTGGGCAGCCAAAATTCTTGTGGATGATCAAAGTTGAGGCTTGCAAATTAGACACTTTTGATGAACTCAAAGTTTGTGGAATACAAGACTTGCATTGTCTAACTTTTCTCCATATCACATTTGAGTTCGATTCCAGTATGGGAACAATATGACAGATATAAAAGAACTTGGCAGCTCGCACCTCTTAATCTATAAGGTTCTACCGAGACTTGAACTCAGATCACTGAATTCAAGGTTCAGAGTGCTGACTATTACACCATGGAACCCAGAGACCAGGCTTGTTGGTTAAGGTCGAAAGTAAATGTATCAATAGTCAGTCACGTCTGCCAGATGACGTTTCCGTTTCTGGGATTTCTGTCATTATGGAAGGCCCTATTTGTGCATTGGTGATATAGTGGCTAGCATAGCTGCCTTCAAAGTCTTCTACTTGGGCTCCATTTCCGGCCAATGCATTTTTTGATGTCATTGTCGGCATTTGTCAATTGATGGCCTGCATGTGGTGGCTTGGCATTTTGTACATTTTATCGTTAATGTCTTTGATAATGAAGCCATTTGGGATTGGCATGTGGCTCTGCTTGGGCAGACAAAATGTCTTGTGGATTATCAAAGTAGAGCCTTTAAAATTAGATACTTTTGATGAACTCAAAGTTTGTGGAATACAGGACTTGCATTGTCTAACTTTTCTCCATATCACATTTGAGTTCGATTCCAGCATGGGAACAATATGACGGGTATATAAGAATTTTACTGCACGCACCTCTTAATTGACAAGGTTCCACCGAGACTTTAACTCGGATCACTGGATTAAAAGTCCAGAGTGCTGACCATTACACCACGGAACCCAGAGACCAGGCTTGTTGGTTAGGGTCGAAAGTAAATGTATCAATAGTCAGTCACGTTTGCCAGATGACGTTTCCGTTTCTGGGATTTCTGTCATTATGGAAGGCCCCATTTGTGCATTGGTGATATAGTGGCTAGCATAGCTGCCTTCAAAGTCTTTTACTTGGGCTCCATTTCCGGCCAATGCATTTTTTGATGTCATTGTCGGCATGTGTCAATTGATGGCCTGCATGTGGTGGCTTGGCATTTTGTACATTTTATCGTTAATGTCTTTGATAATGAAGCCATTTGGGATTGGCATGTGGCTCTCCTTGGGCAGCCAAAATGTCTTGTGGATGATCAAAGTTGAGGCTTGCAAATTAAACACTTTTGATGAACTCAAAGTTTGTGGAATACAAGACTTGCATTGTCTAACTTTTCTCCATATCACATTTGAGTTTGATTCCAGCATGGGAACAATATGACGGGTATATAAGAATTTTACTGCACGCACCTCTTAATTGACAAGGTTCCACCGAGACTTGAACTCGGATCACTGGATTCAAAGTCCAGAGTGCTGACCATTACACCATGGAACCCAGAGACCAGGCTTGTTGGTTAGGGTCGAAAGTAAATGTATCAATAGTCAGTCACGTCTGCCAGATGACGTTTCCGTTTCTGGGATTTCTGTCATTATGGAAGGCCCTATTTGTGCATTGGTGATATAGTGGCAAGCATAGCTGCCTTCAAACACGTCAACTTGGGCTCCATTTCCGGCCAATACATTGTTTGATGTCATTGTCGGCATTTGTCAATTGATGGCCTGCATGTGGTGGCTTGGCATTTCGTACATTTTATCGTTAATGTCTTTGATAATGAAGCCATTTGGGATTGGCATGTGGCTCTGCTTGGGCAGACAAAATGTCTTGTGGATGATCAAAGTAGAGCCTTTAAAATTAGATACTTTTGATGAACTCAAAGTTTGTGGAATACAGGACTTGCATTGTCTAACTTTTCTCCATATCACATTTGAGTTTGATTCCAGCATGGGAACAATATGACGGGTATATAAGAATTTCACTGCACGCACCTCTTAATTGACAAGGTTCCACCGAGACTTGAACTCGGATCACTGGATTCAAAGTCCAGAGTGCTGACCATTACACCATGGAACCCAGAGACCAGGCTTGTTGGTTAGGGTCGAAAGTAAATGTATCAATAGTCAGTCACGTCTGCCAGATGACGTTTCCGTTTCTGGGATTTCTGTCATTATGGAAGGCCCTATTTGTGCATTGGTGATATAGTGGCAAGCATAGCTGCCTTCAAACACGTCAACTTGGGCTCCAGTTCCGACCAATGCATTGTTTGATGTCATTGTTGGCATGTGTCAATTGATGGCCTGCATGTGGTGGCTTGGCATGTTTTACATTTTATCGTTAATGTCTTTGATAATGAAGCCATTTCAGATTGGCATGTGGCTCTGCTTGGGCAGCCAAACTGTCTTGTGGATGATCAAAGTTGAGGCTTGCAAAGTAGACACTTTTGATGAACTCAAAGTTTGCGGAATACAGGACTTGCATTGTCTAACTTTTCTCCATATCACATTTGAGTTCTATTCCAGTATGGGAACAATATGACAGATATAAAAGAATTTCGCAGCTCTCACCTCTTAATCTATAAGGTCCCACCGAGACTTGAACTCAGATCACTGGATTCAAGGTCCAGAGTGCTGACCATTACACCATGGAACCCAGAGACCAGGCTTGTTGGCTAAGGTCGAAAGTAAATGTATCAATAGTCAGTCACGTCTGCCAGATGACGTTTCCGTTTCTGGGATTTCTGTCATTATGGAAGGCCCTATTTGTGCATTGGTGATATAGTGGCTAGCATAGCTGCCTTCAAAGTCTTCTACTTGGGCTCCATTTCCGGCCAATGCATTTTTTGATGTCATTGTCGGCCTGCATGTGGTGGCTTGGCCTTTTGTACATTTTATCGTTAATGTCTTTGATAATGAAGCCATTTGGGATTGGCATGTGGCTCTGCTTGGGCAGCCAAAATGTCTTGTGGATGATCAAAGTTGAGGCTTGCAAATTAGACACTTTTGATGAACTCAAAGTTTGTGGAATACAAGACTTGCATTGTCTAACTTTTCTCCATATCACATTTGAGTTCGATTCCAGCATGGGAACAATATGACGGGTATATAAGAATTTCACTGCATGCACCTCTTAATTGACAAGGTTCCACCGAGACTTGAACTCGGATCACTGGATTCAAAGTCCAGAGTGCTGACCATTACACCATGGAACCCAGAGACCAAGCTTGTTGGTTAAAGCCGAAAGTAAATGTATCAATAGTCAGTCACGTCTGCCAGATGACGTTTCCGTTTCTGGGATTTCTGTCATTATGGAAGGCCCTATTTGTGCATTGGTGATATAGTGGCAAGCATAGCTGCCTTCAAACACGTCTACTTGGGCTCTATTTCCGGCCAATACATTGTTTGATGTCATTGTCGGCATTTGTCAATTGATGGCCTGCATGTGGTGGCTTGGCATTTCGTACATTTTATCGTTAATGTCTTTGATAATGAAGCCATTTGGGATTGGCATGTGGCTCTGCTTGGGCAGACAAAATGTCTTGTGGATGATCAAAGTAGAGCCTTTAAAATTAGATACTTTTGATGAACTCAAAGTTTGTGGAATACAGGACTTGCATTGTCTAACTTTTCTCCATATCACATTTGAGTTCGATTCCAGCATGGGAACAATATGACGGGTATATAAGAATTTTACTGCACGCACCTCTTAATTGACAAGGTTCCACCGAGACTTGAACTCAGATCACTGGATTCAAAGTCCAGAGTGCTGACCATTACACCATGGAACCCAGAGACCAGGCTTGTTGGTTAGGGTCGAAAGTAAATGTATCAATAGTCAGTCACGTCTGCCAGATGACGTTTCCGTTTCTGGGATTTCTGTCATTATGGAAGGCCCTATTTGTGCATTGGTGATATAGTGGCAAGCATAGCTGCCTTCAAACACGTCTACTTGGGCTCCATTTCCGGCCAATACATTGTTTGATGTCATTGTCGGCATTTGTCAATTTATGGCCTGCATGTGGTGGCTTGGCATTTCGTACATTTTATCGTTAATGTCTTTGATAATGAAGCCATTTGGGATTGGCATGTGGCTCTGCTTGGGCAGACAAAATGTCTTGTGGATGATCAAAGTAGAGCCTTTAAAATTAGATACTTTTGATGAACTCAAAGTTTGTGGAATACAGGACTTGCATTGTCTAACTTTTCTCCATATCACATTTGAGTTTGATTCCAGCATGGGAACAATATGACGGGTATATAAGAATTTTACTGCACGCACCTCTTAATTGACAAGGTTCCACCGAGACTTGAACTCGGATCACTGGATTCAAGGTTCAGAGTGCTGACCATTACACCATGGAACCCAGAGACCAGGCGTGTTGGTTAGGGTCGAAAGTAAATGTATCAATAGTCAGTCACGTTTGCCAGATGACGTTTCCGTTTCTGGGATTTCTGTCATTATGGAAGGCCCTATTTGTGCATTGGTGATATAGTGGCTAGCATAGCTGCCTTCAAACACGTCTACTTGGGCTCCATTTCCGGCCAATACATTTTTTGATGTCATTGTCGGCATGTGTCAATTGATGGCCTGCATGTGGTGGCTTGGCATTTTGTACATTTTATCGTTAATGTCTTTGATAATGAAGCCATTTGGGATTGGTATGTTGCTGTGCTTAGGCAGCCAAAATGTCTTGTGGATGATCAAAGTTGAGGCTTGCAAAGTACACACTTTTGATGAACTCAAAGTTTGTGGACTACAGGACTTGCATTGTCGAACTTTTCTCCATATCACATTTGAGTTCTATTCCAGTATGGGAACAATATGACAGATATAAAAGAATTTCGCAGCTCTCACCTCTTAATCTATAAGGTCCCACCGAGACTTGAACTCAGATCACTGGATTCAAGGTCCAGAGTGCTGACCATTACACCATGGAACCCAGAGACCAGGCTTGTTGGCTAAGGTCGAAAGTAAATGTATCAATAGTCAGTCACGTCTGCCAGATGACGTTTCCGTTTCTGGGATTTCTGTCATTATGGAAGGCCCTATTTGTGCATTGGTGATATAGTGGCTAGCATAGCTGCCTTCAAAGTCTTCTACTTGGGCTCCATTTCCGGCCAATGCATTTTTTGATGTCATTGTCGGCCTGCATGTGGTGGCTTGGCCTTTTGTACATTTTATCGTTAATGTCTTTGATAATGAAGCCATTTGGGATTGGCATGTGGCTCTGCTTGGGCAGCCAAAATGTCTTGTGGATGATCAAAGTTGAGGCTTGCAAATTAGACACTTTTGATGAACTCAAAGTTTGTGGAATACAAGACTTGCATTGTCTAACTTTTCTCCATATCACATTTGAGTTCGATTCCAGCATGGGAACAATATGACGGGTATATAAGAATTTCACTGCACGCACCTCTTAATTGACAAGGTTCCACTGAGACTTGAACTCGGATCACTGGATTCAAAGTCCAGAGTGCTGACCATTACACCATGGAACCCAGAGACCAGGCTTGTTGGTTAGGGTCGAAAGTAAATATATCAATAGTCAGTCACGTCTGCCAGATGACGTTTCCGTTTCTGGGATTTCTGTCATTATGGAAGGCCCTATTTGTGCATTAGTGATATAGTGGCGAGCATAACTGCCTTCAAACACGTCTACTTGGGCTCCATTTCCGGCCAATGCATTGTTTGATGTCATTGTTGGCATGTGTCAATTGATGGCCTGCATGTGGTGGCTTGGCATGTTGTACATTTTATCGTTAATGTCTTTGATAATGAAGCCATTTCAGATTGGCATGTGGCTCTGCTTGGGCAGCCAAACTGTCTTGTGGATGATCAAAGTTGAGGCTTGCAAAGTAGACACTTTTGATGAACTCAAAGTTTGCGGAATACAGGACTTGCATTGTCTAACTTTTCTCCATATCACATTTGAGTTCTATTCCAGCATGGGAACAATATGACGGGTATATAAGAATTTTGCAGCACGCACCTCTTAATTGACGAGGATCCACCGAGACTTGAACTCGGATCACTGGATTCAAAGTCCAGAGTGCTGACCATTACACCATGGAACCCAGAGACCAGGCTTGTTGGTTAAAGCCGAAAGTAAATGTATCAATAGTCAGTCACGTCTGCCAGATGACGTTTCCGTTTCTGGGATTTCTGTCATTATGGAAGGCCCTATTTGTGCATTGGTGATATAGTGGCAAGCATAGCTGCCTTCAAACACGTCTACTTGGGCTCCATTTCCGGCCAATACATTGTTTGATGTCATTGTCGGCATTTGTCAATTGATGGCCTGCATGTGGTGGCTTGGCATTTCGTACATTTTATCGTTAATGTCTTTGATAATGAAGCCATTTGGGATTGGCATGTGGCTCTGCTTGGGCAGACAAAATGTCTTGTGGATGATCAAAGTAGAGCCTTTAAAATTAGATACTTTTGATGAACTCAAAGTTTGTGGAATACAGGACTTGCATTGTCTAACTTTTCTCCATATCACATTTGAGTTTGATTCCAGCATGGGAACAATATGACGGGTATATAAGAATTTTACTGCACGCACCTCTTAATTGACAAGGTTCCACCGAGACTTGAACTCGGATCACTGGATTCAAGGTTCAGAGTGCTGACCATTACACCATGGAACCCAGAGACCAGGCGTGTTGGTTAGGGTCGAAAGTAAATGTATCAATAGTCAGTCACGTTTGCCAGATGACGTTTCCGTTTCTGGGATTTCTGTCATTATGGAAGGCCCTATTTGTGCATTGGTGATATAGTGGCTAGCATAGCTGCCTTCAAACACGTCTACTTGGGCTCCATTTCCGGCCAATACATTTTTTGATGTCATTGTCGGCATGTGTCAATTGATGGCCTGCATGTGGTGGCTTGGCATTTTGTACATTTTATCGTTAATGTCTTTGATAATGAAGCCATTTGGGATTGGTATGTTGCTGTGCTTAGGCAGCCAAAATGTCTTGTGGATGATCAAAGTTGAGGCTTGCAAAGTACACACTTTTGATGAACTCAAAGTTTGTGGACTACAGGACTTGCATTGTCGAACTTTTCTCCATATCACATTTGAGTTCTATTCCAGTATGGGAACAATATGACAGATATAAAAGAATTTCGCAGCTCTCACCTCTTAATCTATAAGGTCCCACCGAGACTTGAACTCAGATCACTGGATTCAAGGTCCAGAGTGCTGACCATTACACCATGGAACCCAGAGACCAGGCTTGTTGGCTAAGGTCGAAAGTAAATGTATCAATAGTCAGTCACGTCTGCCAGATGACGTTTCCGTTTCTGGGATTTCTGTCATTATGGAAGGCCCTATTTGTGCATTGGTGATATAGTGGCTAGCATAGCTGCCTTCAAAGTCTTCTACTTGGGCTCCATTTCCGGCCAATGCATTTTTTGATGTCATTGTCGGCCTGCATGTGGTGGCTTGGCCTTTTGTACATTTTATCGTTAATGTCTTTGATAATGAAGCCATTTGGGATTGGCATGTGGCTCTGCTTGGGCAGCCAAAATGTCTTGTGGATGATCAAAGTTGAGGCTTGCAAATTAGACACTTTTGATGAACTCAAAGTTTGTGGAATACAAGACTTGCATTGTCTAACTTTTCTCCATATCACATTTGAGTTCGATTCCAGCATGGGAACAATATGACGGGTATATAAGAATTTCACTGCACGCACCTCTTAATTGACAAGGTTCCACTGAGACTTGAACTCGGATCACTGGATTCAAAGTCCAGAGTGCTGACCATTACACCATGGAACCCAGAGACCAGGCTTGTTGGTTAGGGTCGAAAGTAAATATATCAATAGTCAGTCACGTCTGCCAGATGACGTTTCCGTTTCTGGGATTTCTGTCATTATGGAAGGCCCTATTTGTGCATTAGTGATATAGTGGCGAGCATAACTGCCTTCAAACACGTCTACTTGGGCTCCATTTCCGGCCAATGCATTGTTTGATGTCATTGTTGGCATGTGTCAATTGATGGCCTGCATGTGGTGGCTTGGCATGTTGTACATTTTATCGTTAATGTCTTTGATAATGAAGCCATTTCAGATTGGCATGTGGCTCTGCTTGGGCAGCCAAACTGTCTTGTGGATGATCAAAGTTGAGGCTTGCAAAGTAGACACTTTTGATGAACTCAAAGTTTGTGGAATACAAGACTTGCATTGTCTAACTTTTCTCCATATCACATTTGAGTTTGATTCCAGCATGGGAACAATATGACGGGTATATAAGAATTTTACTGCACGCACCTCTTAATTGACAAGGTTCCACCGAGACTTGAACTCGGATCACTGGATTCAAGGTTCAGAGTGCTGACCATTACACCATGGAACCCAGAGACCAGGCGTGTTGGTTAGGGTCGAAAGTAAATGTATCAATAGTCAGTCACGTTTGCCAGATGACGTTTCCGTTTCTGGGATTTCTGTCATTATGGAAGGCCCTATTTGTGCATTGGTGATATAGTGGCTAGCATAGCTGCCTTCAAAGTCTTCTACTTGGGCTCCATTTCCGGCCAATGCATTTTTTGATGTCATTGTCGGCCTGCATGTGGTGGCTTGGCCTTTTGTACATTTTATCGTTAATGTCTTTGATAATGAAGCCATTTGGGATTGGCATGTGGCTCTGCTTGGGCAGCCAAAATGTCTTGTGGATGATCAAAGTTGAGGCTTGCAAATTAGACACTTTTGATGAACTCAAAGTTTGTGGAATACAAGACTTGCATTGTCTAACTTTTCTCCATATCACATTTGAGTTCGATTCCAGCATGGGAACAATATGACGGGTATATAAGAATTTCACTGCACGCACCTCTTAATTGACAAGGTTCCACTGAGACTTGAACTCGGATCACTGGATTCAAAGTCCAGAGTGCTGACCATTACACCATGGAACCCAGAGACCAGGCTTGTTGGTTAGGGTCGAAAGTAAATATATCAATAGTCAGTCACGTCTGCCAGATGACGTTTCCGTTTCTGGGATTTCTGTCATTATGGAAGGCCCTATTTGTGCATTAGTGATATAGTGGCGAGCATAACTGCCTTCAAACACGTCTACTTGGGCTCCATTTCCGGCCAATGCATTGTTTGATGTCATTGTTGGCATGTGTCAATTGATGGCCTGCATGTGGTGGCTTGGCATGTTGTACATTTTATCGTTAATGTCTTTGATAATGAAGCCATTTCAGATTGGCATGTGGCTCTGCTTGGGCAGCCAAACTGTCTTGTGGATGATCAAAGTTGAGGCTTGCAAAGTAGACACTTTTGATGAACTCAAAGTTTGCGGAATACAGGACTTGCATTGTCTAACTTTTCTCCATATCACATTTGAGTTCTATTCCAGCATGGGAACAATATGACGGGTATATAAGAATTTTGCAGCACGCACCTCTTAATTGACGAGGATCCACCGAGACTTGAACTCGGATCACTGGATTCAAAGTCCAGAGTGCTGACCATTACACCATGGAACCCAGAGACCAGGCTTGTTGGTTAAAGCCGAAAGTAAATGTATCAATAGTCAGTCACGTCTGCCAGATGACGTTTCCGTTTCTGGGATTTCTGTCATTATGGAAGGCCCTATTTGTGCATTGGTGATATAGTGGCAAGCATAACTGCCTTCAAAGTCTTCTACTTGGGCTCCATTTCCGGCCAATGCATTTTTTGATGTCATTGTCGGCCTGCATGTGGTGGCTTGGCCTTTTGTACATTTTATCGTTAATGTCTTTGATAATGAAGCCATTTGGGATTGGCATGTGGCTCTGCTTGGGCAGACAAAATGTCTTGTGGATGATCAAAGTTGAGGCTTGCAAATTAGACACTTTTGATGAACTCAAAGTTTGTGGAATACAGGACTTGCATTGTCTAACTTTTCTCCATATCACATTTGAGTTCGATTCCAGCATGGGAACAATATGACGGGTATATAAGGATTTTACTGCACGCACCTCTTAATTGACAAGGTTCCACCGAGACTTGAACTCAGATCACTGGATTCAAAGTCCAGAGTGCTGACCATTACACCATGGAACCCAGAGACCAGGCTTGTTGGTTAGGGTCGAAAGTAAATGTATCAATAGTCAGTCACGTCTGCCAGATGACGTTTCCGTTTCTGGGATTTCTGTCATTATGGAAGGCCCTATTTGTGCATTGGTGATATAGTGGCAAGCATAGCTGCCTTCAAACACGTCTACTTGGGCTCCATTTCCGGCCAATACATTGTTTGATGTCATTGTCGGCATTTGTCAATTTATGGCCTGCATGTGGTGGCTTGGCATTTCGTACATTTTATCGTTAATGTCTTTGATAATGAAGCCATTTGGGATTGGCATGTGGCTCTGCTTGGGCAGACAAAATGTCTTGTGGATGATCAAAGTTGAGGCTTGCAAAGTACACACTTTTGATGAACTCAAAGTTTGTGGAATACAGGACTTGCATTGTCGAACTTTTCTCCATATCACATTTGAGTTCTATTCCAGTATGGGAACAATATGACAGATATAAAAGAATTTCGCAGCTCTCACCTCTTAATCTATAAGGTCCCACCGAGACTTGAACTCAGATCACTGGATTCAAGGTCCAGAGTGCTGACCATTACACCATGGAACCCAGAGACCAGGCTTGTTGGCTAAGGTCGAAAGTAAATGTATCAATAGTCAGTCACGTCTGCCAGATGACGTTTCCGTTTCTGGGATTTCTGTCATTATGGAAGGCCCTATTTGTGCATTGGTGATATAGTGGCTAGCATAGCTGCCTTCAAAGTCTTCTACTTGGGCTCCATTTCCGGCCAATGCATTTTTTGATGTCATTGTCGGCCTGCATGTGGTGGCTTGGCCTTTTGTACATTTTATCGTTAATGTCTTTGATAATGAAGCCATTTGGGATTGGCATGTGGCTCTGCTTGGACAGCCAAAATGTCTTGTGGATGATCAAAGTTGAGGCTTGCAAATTAGACACTTTTGATGAACTCAAAGTTTGTGGAATACAAGACTTGCATTGTCTAACTTTTCTCCATATCACATTTGAGTTCGATTCCAGCATGGGAACAATATGACGGGTATATAAGAATTTCACTGCATGCACCTCTTAATTGACAAGGTTCCACCGAGACTTGAACTCGGATCACTGGATTCAAAGTCCAGAGTGCTGACCATTACACCATGGAACCCAGAGACCAAGCTTGTTGGTTAAAGCCGAAAGTAAATGTATCAATAGTCAGTCACGTCTGCCAGATGACGTTTCCGTTTCTGGGATTTCTGTCATTATGGAAGGCCCTATTTGTGCATTGGTGATATAGTGGCAAGCATAACTGCCTTCAAAGTCTTCTACTTGGGCTCCATTTCCGGCCAATGCATTTTTTGATGTCATTGTCGGCCTGCATGTGGTGGCTTGGCCTTTTGTACATTTTATCGTTAATGTCTTTGATAATGAAGCCATTTGGGATTGGCATGTGGCTCTGCTTGGGCAGACAAAATGTCTTGTGGATGATCAAAGTTGAGGCTTGCAAAGTACACACTTTTGATGAACTCAAAGTTTGTGGACTACAGGACTTGCATTGTCGAACTTTTCTCCATATCACATTTGAGTTCTATTCCAGTATGGGAACAATATGACAGATATAAAAGAATTTAGCAGCTCTCACCTCTTAATCTATAAGGTCCCACTGAGACTTGAACTCAGATCACTGGATTCAAGGTCCAGAGTGCTGACCATTACACCATGGAACCCAGAGACCAGGCTTGTTGGCTAAGGTCGAAAGTAAATGTATCAATAGTCAGTCACGTCTGCCAGATGACGTTTCCGTTTCTGGGATTTCTGTCATTATGGAAGGCCCTATTTGTGCATTGGTGATATAGTGGCTAGCATAGCTGCCTTCAAAGTCTTCTACTTGGGCTCCATTTCCGGCCAATGCATTTTTTGATGTCATTGTCGGCCTGCATGTGGTGGCTTGGCCTTTTGTACATTTTATCGTTAATGTCTTTGATAATGAAGCCATTTGGGATTGGCATGTGGCTCTGCTTGGGCAGCCAAAATGTCTTGTGGATGATCAAAGTTGAGGCTTGCAAATTAGACACTTTTGATGAACTCAAAGTTTGTGGAATACAAGACTTGCATTGTCTAACTTTTCTCCATATCACATTTGAGTTCGATTCCAGCATGGGAACAATATGACGGGTATATAAGAATTTCACTGCACGCACCTCTTAATTGACAAGGTTCCACTGAGACTTGAACTCGGATCACTGGATTCAAAGTCCAGAGTGCTGACCATTACACCATGGAACCCAGAGACCAGGCTTGTTGGTTAGGGTCGAAAGTAAATATATCAATAGTCAGTCACGTCTGCCAGATGACGTTTCCGTTTCTGGGATTTCTGTCATTATGGAAGGCCCTATTTGTGCATTAGTGATATAGTGGCGAGCATAACTGCCTTCAAACACGTCTACTTGGGCTCCATTTCCGGCCAATGCATTGTTTGATGTCATTGTTGGCATGTGTCAATTGATGGCCTGCATGTGGTGGCTTGGCATGTTGTACATTTTATCGTTAATGTCTTTGATAATGAAGCCATTTCAGATTGGCATGTGGCTCTGCTTGGGCAGCCAAACTGTCTTGTGGATGATCAAAGTTGAGGCTTGCAAAGTAGACACTTTTGATGAACTCAAAGTTTGCGGAATACAGGACTTGCATTGTCTAACTTTTCTCCATATCACATTTGAGTTCTATTCCAGCATGGGAACAATATGACGGGTATATAAGAATTTTGCAGCACGCACCTCTTAATTGACGAGGATCCACCGAGACTTGAACTCGGATCACTGGATTCAAAGTCCAGAGTGCTGACCATTACACCATGGAACCCAGAGACCAGGCTTGTTGGTTAAAGCCGAAAGTAAATGTATCAATAGTCAGTCACGTCTGCCAGATGACGTTTCCGTTTCTGGGATTTCTGTCATTATGGAAGGCCCTATTTGTGCATTGGTGATATAGTGGCAAGCATAACTGCCTTCAAAGTCTTCTACTTGGGCTCCATTTCCGGCCAATGCATTTTTTGATGTCATTGTCGGCCTGCATGTGGTGGCTTGGCCTTTTGTACATTTTATCGTTAATGTCTTTGATAATGAAGCCATTTGGGATTGGCATGTGGCTCTGCTTGGGCAGACAAAATGTCTTGTGGATGATCAAAGTTGAGGCTTGCAAATTAGACACTTTTGATGAACTCAAAGTTTGTGGAATACAGGACTTGCATTGTCTAACTTTTCTCCATATCACATTTGAGTTCGATTCCAGCATGGGAACAATATGACGGGTATATAAGAATTTTACTGCACGCACCTCTTAATTGACAAGGTTCCACCGAGACTTGAACTCAGATCACTGGATTCAAAGTCCAGAGTGCTGACCATTACACCATGGAACCCAGAGACCAGGCTTGTTGGTTAGGGTCGAAAGTAAATGTATCAATAGTCAGTCACGTCTGCCAGATGACGTTTCCGTTTCTGGGATTTCTGTCATTATGGAAGGCCCTATTTGTGCATTGGTGATATAGTGGCAAGCATAGCTGCCTTCAAACACGTCTACTTGGGCTCCATTTCCGGCCAATACATTTTTTGATGTCATTGTCGGCATTTGTCAATTTATGGCCTGCATGTGGTGGCTTGGCATTTCGTACATTTTATCGTTAATGTCTTTGATAATGAAGCCATTTGGGATTGGCATGTGGCTCTGCTTGGGCAGACAAAATGTCTTGTGGATGATCAAAGTTGAGGCTTGCAAAGTACACACTTTTGATGAACTCAAAGTTTGTGGAATACAGGACTTGCATTGTCGAACTTTTCTCCATATCACATTTGAGTTCTATTCCAGTATGGGAACAATATGACAGATATAAAAGAATTTCGCAGCTCTCACCTCTTAATCTATAAGGTCCCACCGAGACTTGAACTCAGATCACTGGATTCAAGGTCCAGAGTGCTGACCATTACACCATGGAACCCAGAGACCAGGCTTGTTGGCTAAGGTCGAAAGTAAATGTATCAATAGTCAGTCACGTCTGCCAGATGACGTTTCCGTTTCTGGGATTTCTGTCATTATGGAAGGCCCTATTTGTGCATTGGTGATATAGTGGCTAGCATAGCTGCCTTCAAAGTCTTCTACTTGGGCTCCATTTCCGGCCAATGCATTTTTTGATGTCATTGTCGGCCTGCATGTGGTGGCTTGGCCTTTTGTACATTTTATCGTTAATGTCTTTGATAATGAAGCCATTTGGGATTGGCATGTGGCTCTGCTTGGGCAGCCAAAATGTCTTGTGGATGATCAAAGTTGAGGCTTGCAAATTAGACACTTTTGATGAACTCAAAGTTTGTGGAATACAAGACTTGCATTGTCTAACTTTTCTCCATATCACATTTGAGTTCGATTCCAGCATGGGAACAATATGACGGGTATATAAGAATTTCACTGCATGCACCTCTTAATTGACAAGGTTCCACCGAGACTTGAACTCAGATCACTGGATTCAAAGTCCAGAGTGCTGACCATTACACCATGGAACCCAGAGACCAAGCTCGTTGGTTAGGGTCGAAAGTAAATGTATCAATAGTCAGTCACGTCTGCCAGATGACGTTTCCGTTTCTGGGATTTCTGTCATTATGGAAGGCCCTATTTGTGCATTGGTGATATAGTGGCAAGCATAGCTGCCTTCAAACACGTCTACTTGGGCTCTATTTCCGGCCAATACATTGTTTGATGTCATTGTCGGCATTTGTCAATTGATGGCCTGCATGTGGTGGCTTGGCATTTCGTACATTTTATCGTTAATGTCTTTGATAATGAAGCCATTTGGGATTGGCATGTGGCTCTGCTTGGGCAGACAAAATGTCTTGTGGATGATCAAAGTAGAGCCTTTAAAATTAGATACTTTTGATGAACTCAAAGTTTGTGGAATACAGGACTTGCATTGTCTAACTTTTCTCCATATCACATTTGAGTTCGATTCCAGCATGGGAACAATATGACGGGTATATAAGAATTTTACTGCACGCACCTCTTAATTGACAAGGTTCCACCGAGACTTGAACTCAGATCACTGGATTCAAAGTCCAGAGTGCTGACCATTACACCATGGAACCCAGAGACCAGGCTTGTTGGTTAGGGTCGAAAGTAAATGTATCAATAGTCAGTCACGTCTGCCAGATGACGTTTCCGTTTCTGGGATTTCTGTCATTATGGAAGGCCCTATTTGTGCATTGGTGATATAGTGGCAAGCATAGCTGCCTTCAAACACGTCTACTTGGGCTCCATTTCCGGCCAATACATTGTTTGATGTCATTGTCGGCATTTGTCAATTTATGGCCTGCATGTGGTGGCTTGGCATTTCGTACATTTTATCGTTAATGTCTTTGATAATGAAGCCATTTGGGATTGGCATGTGGCTCTGCTTGGGCAGACAAAATGTCTTGTGGATGATCAAAGTTGAGGCTTGCAAAGTACACACTTTTGATGAACTCAAAGTTTGTGGAATACAAGACTTGCATTGTCTAACTTTTCTCCATATCACATTTGAGTTCGATTCCAGCATGGGAACAATATGACGGGTATATAAGAATTTCACTGCATGCACCTCTTAATTGACAAGGTTCCACCGAGACTTGAACTCGGATCACTGGATTCAAAGTCCAGAGTGCTGACCATTACACCATGGAACCCAGAGACCAAGCTTGTTGGTTAAAGCCGAAAGTAAATGTATCAATAGTCAGTCACGTCTGCCAGATGACGTTTCCGTTTCTGGGATTTCTGTCATTATGGAAGGCCCTATTTGTGCATTGGTGATATAGTGGCAAGCATAACTGCCTTCAAAGTCTTCTACTTGGGCTCCATTTCCGGCCAATGCATTTTTTGATGTCATTGTCGGCCTGCATGTGGTGGCTTGGCCTTTTGTACATTTTATCGTTAATGTCTTTGATAATGAAGCCATTTGGGATTGGCATGTGGCTCTGCTTGGGCAGCCAAAATGTCTTGTGGATGATCAAAGTTGAGGCTTGCAAATTGGACACTTTTGATGAACTCAAAGTTTGTGGAATACAGGACTTGCATTGTCTAACTTTTCTCCATATCACATTTGAGTTCGATTCCAGCATGGGAACAATATGACGGGTATATAAGAATTTTACTGCACGCACCTCTTAATTGACAAGGTTCCACCGAGACTTGAACTCGGATCACTGGATTCAAAGTCCAGAGTGCTGACCATTACACCATGGAAACCAGAGACCAGGCTTGTTGGTTAAAGCCGAAAGTAAATGTATCAATAGTCAGTCACATCTGCCAGATGACGTTTCCGTTTCTGGGATTTCTGTCATTATGGAAGGCCCTGTTTGTGCATTGGTGATATAGTGGCAAGCATAACTGCCTTCAAACACGTCTACTTGGGCTCCATTTCCGGCCAATACATTGTTTGATGTCATTGTCGGCATTTGTCAATTGATGGCCTGCATGTGGTGGCTTGGCATTTTGTACATTTTATCGTTAATGTCTTTGATAATGAAGCCATTTGGGATTGGCATGTGGCTCTGCTTGGGCAGACAAAATGTCTTGTGGATGATCAAAGTAGAGCCTTTAAAATTAGATACTTTTGATGAACTCAAAGTTTGTGGAATACAGGACTTGCATTGTCTAACTTTTCTCCATATCACATTTGAGTTTGATTCCAGCATGGGAACAATATGACGGGTATATAAGAATTTTACAGCACGCACCTCTTAATTGACAAGGTTCCACCGAGACTTTAACTCGGATCACTGGATTCAAGGTTCAGAGTGCTGACCATTACACCATGGAACCCAGAGACCAGGCTTGTTGGTTAGGGTCGAAAGTAAATGTATCAATAGTCAGTCACGTCTGCCAGATGACGTTTCCGTTTCTGGGATTTCTGTCATTATGGAAGGCCCTATTTGTGCATTGGTGATATAGTGGCAAGCATAGCTGCCTTCAAACACGTCTACTTGGGCTCCATTTCCGGCCAATACATTGTTTGATGTCATTGTCGGCATTTGTCAATTTATGGCCTGCATGTGGTGGCTTGGCATTTCGTACATTTTATCGTTAATGTCTTTGATAATGAAGCCATTTGGGATTGGCATGTGGCTCTGCTTGGGCAGACAAAATGTCTTGTGGATGATCAAAGTTGAGGCTTGCAAAGTACACACTTTTGATGAACTCAAAGTTTGTGGAATACAGGACTTGCATTGTCGAACTTTTCTCCATATCACATTTGAGTTCTATTCCAGTATGGGAACAATATGACAGATATAAAAGAATTTCGCAGCTCTCACCTCTTAATCTATAAGGTCCCACCGAGACTTGAACTCAGATCACTGGATTCAAGGTCCAGAGTGCTGACCATTACACCATGGAACCCAGAGACCAGGCTTGTTGGCTAAGGTCGAAAGTAAATGTATCAATAGTCAGTCACGTCTGCCAGATGACGTTTCCGTTTCTGGGATTTCTGTCATTATGGAAGGCCCTATTTGTGCATTGGTGATATAGTGGCTAGCATAGCTGCCTTCAAAGTCTTCTACTTGGGCTCCATTTCCGGCCAATGCATTTTTTGATGTCATTGTCGGCCTGCATGTGGTGGCTTGGCCTTTTGTACATTTTATCGTTAATGTCTTTGATAATGAAGCCATTTGGGATTGGCATGTGGCTCTGCTTGGGCAGCCAAAATGTCTTGTGGATGATCAAAGTTGAGGCTTGCAAATTAGACACTTTTGATGAACTCAAAGTTTGTGGAATACAAGACTTGCATTGTCTAACTTTTCTCCATATCACATTTGAGTTCGATTCCAGCATGGGAACAATATGACGGGTATATAAGAATTTCACTGCATGCACCTCTTAATTGACAAGGTTCCACCGAGACTTGAACTCGGATCACTGGATTCAAAGTCCAGAGTGCTGACCATTACACCATGGAACCCAGAGACCAAGCTTGTTGGTTAAAGCCGAAAGTAAATGTATCAATAGTCAGTCACGTCTGCCAGATGACGTTTCCGTTTCTGGGATTTCTGTCATTATGGAAGGCCCTATTTGTGCATTGGTGATATAGTGGCTAGCATAGCTGCCTTCAAACACGTCTACTTGGGCTCCATTTCCGGCCAATACATTGTTTGATGTCATTGTCGGCATGTGTCAATTGATGGCCTGCATGTGGTGGCTTGGCATTTTGTACATTTTATCGTTAATATCTTTGATAATGAAGCCATTTGTGATTGGCATTTGGCTCTGCTTGGGCAGCCAAAACTGTCTTGTGGATGATCAAAGTTGAGGCTTGCAAAGTAGACACTTTTGATGAACTCAAAGTTTGTGGAATACAGGACTTGCATTGTCTAACTTTTCTCCATATCACATTTGAGTTCTATTCCAGCATGGGAACAATATGACGGGTATATAAGAATTTTACTGCACGCACCTCTTAATTGACAAGGTTCCACCGAGACTTGAACTCAGATCACTGGATTCAAGGTTCAGAGTGCTGACCATTACACCATGGAACCCAGAGACCAGGCTTGTTGGTTAAGGTCGAAAGTAAATGTATCAATAGTCAGTCACGTCTGCCAGATGACGTTTCCGTTTCTGGGATTTCTGTCATTATGGAAGGCCCTATTTGTGCATTGGTGATATAGTGGCTAGCATAGCTGCCTTCAAACACGTCTACTTGGGCTCCATTTCCGGCCAATGCATTGTTTGATGTCATTGTCGGCATGTGTCAATTGATGGTCTGCATGTGGTGGCTTGGCATTTTGTACATTTTATCGTTAATGTCTTTGATAATGAAGCCATTTGGGATTGGCATGTGGCTCTGCTTGGGCAGCCAAAATGTCTTGTGGATGATCAAAGTAGAGCCTTTAAAATTAGATACTTTTGATGAACTCAAAGTTTGTGGACTACAGGACTTGCATTGTCGAACTTTTCTCCCTATCACATTTGAGTTTGATTCCAGTATTGGAACAATATGACGGGTATATAACAGTTTCGCAGCACGCACCTCTTAGTTGACAAGGTTTCACCGAGACTTAAACTCTGATCACTGGATTCAAAGTCCAGAGTGCTGACCATTACACCATGGAACCCAGAGACCAGGCTTGTTGGTTAAGGCCGAAAGTAAATGTATCAATAGTCAGTCACGTCTGCCAGATGACGTTTCCGTTTCTGGGATTTCTGTCATTATGGAAGGCCCTATTTGTGCATTGGTGATATAGTGGCTAGCATAGCTGCCTTCCAAGCAGTTGACCTGGGATCGATTCCCAGCCAATCTGTCTTCACTCTGACGTTAAACTCCAGTCAGTCTACTGATCGGACTGATATGATTTTTTTCAACATGAAACAGTGAAGACGGATTGCAGATCAAACTCAAGCTTTATATTTGATATGTTTTCTGATTCAGTATTTGGTTTAAATATATGTTGATTGCAGACTGAATAACAGAAGGACCACAAACAACTTTCTTCATTTGGTAGAAAGATTTGTCTTTAAAATTTTAAATGGTACTTGTATCGTGCTTAATTTTCTTGTCTTCTAACCACTTAAAGCTCTTTAACACTACATGTCATCATTCACCCATTCATACACTGATGACAGGGGCTACCATGCAAGGTTTCACCTACCCATCAGGACTATCTAACATCCATACAACATTCATACACCGTAGGCACAGCTACTGCGGTGAAGTCAGCAGACACTTAACTTTTAATGCGCCTATATGCTGAAATACATGGTAAACGCATTCAAATGGCACAGATCGGGAGAGAGCGAAGGACTTTGTAAAGTTAGTGTAAAGATTAATGTGAGACAACGTCCGGTTTTCTTCAGACGAATATCTGGTTTTCAAAATAAGATGTTTCGTCTGAATGTTGGATACTTTGTTGTATACTTAAAACAAAGTATATATATTGCATAATGGAAATAAGATTAAATTAATTATATTCACATTAAGTATGAAACATGTTACCTGCATCTAAAGTTAAAAAGTTAGTATTTTATTTTATACACATATACAAAATTTGCCTACTGAATTTAACCCATCCCTAGCTCATTGGGAGCAGTGCTCTGCTGAGAAGCGCCCGGGGAGCCATTAGGGGTTCAGTGTCTTGCTCAGGGACACTTCGACACAGGACACGTCCCAGCCAAGGATCCAACTGTCGACCTTGCAGTTACCAGACGACCTTCTAAAGCCAGTGTTCCACAGTCGCCCCATCTCGTAAGTAAAAGGGGAAATACACCTAAATTGTGCGTGAAGTGTCTATATTCTTTGATTTGAGGGATGCTGGAAAGATATTAAAATGAATAATACCTGACTGAAATCTCAATTAAGATATTTTACTCAGCCAAAACTCTGAACTGAATTTGTACCTTTAAAAGGCAAATTTCTGACATTTTTAAGGTGCTATAAAAATGTTTTTCTCAATAATTCCACAGAATGACTGAGGAATACATGTTCAACACATCTCTGACTCCACACATGCAGCAAATCAGACATTTTTACTTTACCAATTAAGAGATATTTCAAAGTATAAATCATACATTTGTACTGAAAAAAATGTAATACCTGAATATTTGAAGTGTTCCAAAAATAATTTTCTCAATAATTCCAGACAATGTGTGACGGTTCACGATTAACCGTGTGGGTTTAGGAGTGGAGCACAGACTAAGGCGCAGACTCAGACACAGGACAAGGTGAGGTGGAATGCAAAGCTCTTTTACTGGGCATAAGGCAGTCAAAAATAGAAACCAAAAACAACTCCAACTGGGAGCGTGAAAAATCCAAATTGAAATAAAAGGCAAAATCACAAAAGGGCTTGGTCACAGAAGGCAAAGTCACAAACCGTGAAACGCAGAGTGCCAACAAGAGGGAGAAGCACTCGAGACGAGAAGAGTCCACGGGGAGGAAAAAGGAGCAAATGATAATCCGGGCTCAGGACACAGGAGCTCGGAATCTCGGAGACGAGGCTCCGGGGAACAGGACTCGGACTCTCGGATACGGGGCTCCGAGGAACAGGACTCGGAATCTCGGAGACGGGGCTCCGGGGAACAGGACTTGGACTCTCGGAGACGGGGCTCCGGGGAACAGGACTCGCACTCTCGGAGACGGGGTTCCGGGGAACAGGACAGTAGACCCAGGATCTCGCGTGGTCGGCCGGACTGCTGGAGTTGCTCAGGACTCGGGATCTCGGGGAGGCCGGATTGGGAACACGGGATCTCGGGGACACTGGAGCTCCGGAGGACGGAAGTCCATAGACTGGGGCTCAGGGGAATGGATTGATGGCCCAGCGGGGTAAGGGGCTGGAGGTCGCCGCAGCTCTGAGTGGCAGGAACTGGTGATCCCTGGCGTTCGGCAGCGGGGTCAGGAACTGGTAATCACTGGCGTTCGGCAGCGGGGTCAGGAACTGGTAATCACTGGCGTTCGGCAGCGGGGTCAGGAACTGGTGATCGCTGGCGTTCGGCAACGGGTCAGGAACTGGAACCCTCTGCGGCTTGGAGGAGACAGCGGCCGGGTGATCCAGGAGACGGTGGACGCGTTAACCTCCACCATCCGCAGCTTCTCACTCAGTAGCACTGGTTGGATGGTGTTGAATGCATTGGAGAAGTCAAAGAGAGTGATTCTCACAGAGCCACCGGTTCCATCCAGGTGCGACTGAGCTCGTTGCAGCAGGTAGATGATGGCGTCGTCCACTCCGACATTAGGCTGGTATGCAAATTGCAGAGGGTCCAGTGATGATTTCACCAGCGGTCGGAAGGGTCGGTTAGGGTCCAGGGGTCCCTGCGGCGGTTAGGGTCCAGGAGTCCCTGCGGCTCGGAGGAAACAGTAGCCGGGTCCGGAGGAGACGGCGACGGCTGGAACTAGAGGTCGCAGCTGCTCGGAGAAAATATCTAATAACTGAATATTTTAAGTGTTATAAGAAGAGTTTTCTCAATAGTTCCAGACAATGACTGATATGCATGTGTTGAGGACATCTCGGACTGACAGTAAAAGTCATACAGTTGAACCGAGAAAATGTATAATAGAATATTTGATGTAATATAAAAATATGTTTCTTAATAATTCTAGACAATGACTGATTTATATGTGTTCAAGACATCTTTGGCAACAACCATGCTGAAAATCAGACAATTTTACTGTACCAATTAAGGGATATTTCAAAGTAAAAGTCATATATTGTACAAAGAAAATATTTAATTGAAATTTGAAGTCTTCTAAAAACTATTTTCTCAATAATTCCAGACAATGACTGATTGCTATGTGTTCAACACATCTCTGACTCCACCCATACTGAAAATCAGACATTTTTACTGTACAGTTATTAGACGTTTTCTCGGTTCAAATATATGACTTTTACTATGAAATGTCTCTTAATTGGTACAGTAAAATTGTTTAATTTTCTGCATGGGTGGAGTCAGAGATGTCCTCAACACGTGCATATCAGAGAGGATTCTGGCATTAAAAAAAAAGCCCAAACTGCTGTATTTGGATGTATTGAACACCATTAGTGATAATCAAGTGAAATATATAGTTTGGTACATGAGAAAATTCAAATGGTACACATTGTGCCAAAATGACCATTTTGGAGACCTCGCCTGAAATGTCTGTACTGAAACCTCCCTAATTTTGTTCTGCTTCACTTTGTGAAAGTTGTCAAACTTTGCAGAGAAACTGATCACATATTATCCTATGATTTGGGAGAGGTTTAGACTTGCAGTTGCATCATTCAAAAGAGATAATCATCCTGAAAGTGCTTTTTTTTTCAGGCGAACCTGAAACTTTTCAATTTGTGCTGTGTGCCATCTTCATTTTCTCTTAACCAGTAACATACATACTGATAATTACACATCTGAACAAATCACACAAGTGTTCCCTTTAATATAACACCAAAGATATTCAAATACACCTCGTGGTTGCAGAGATATACTCTTTTTAGTATGGGTATGCATGTATGGGTATGCTGTATTTAATAAAAAAAATAGGGTTAGGGTTCAAAAGGTTTTAAACTTTTTCCTGAACTAATTTCAACCATGTCCTGAGTTAGTGCATGTTGTACAACAACACAAGTCTCAGTGTTCTCTCACACTGTGCCTGCTCACAGTGTTGTTGAGGGCAAGTATTCGTGGCTGTGCCTGTCTTAGGTTGTCCCCAGGTTTAACAGGGGGGATCTTACCCGTCATAGGCGAACCAGTCTTCCATACTCGCCCGTTTTTTTGAACATGGCTTTTTTAAATTTATCTTTTAAACTTTTTCCTGAACCAATTTCAAACCATGTCCTGAGTTCTACATTTACAACAACACAAGTCTCAGTGTTCTCACACACTATGCCTGCTCACAATGGCGTTAAGGGTCAAGTATTCGTGGCTGTGCCTGTCTTAGGTTGTCCCCAGGTTTAACAGGGGGGATCTTACCCGTCATAGGCGAACCAGTCTTCCATACTCGCCCGTTTTTTTGAACATGGCTTTTTTAAATGTATCTTTTAAACTTTTTCCTTAACTACGTTCAAACCATGTCCTGAGTTAGTGCATGTTGTACAACAACACAAGTCTCAACGTTCTCTCACAATGTGCCTGCTCACAGTGTTGTTGAGGTCAAGTATTCGTGGCTGTGCCTGTCTTAGGTTGTCCCCAGGTTTAACAGGGGGGATCTTACCCGTCATAGGCGAACCAGTCTTCCATACTCGCCCGTTTTTTTGAACATGGCTTTTTTTAATTTATCTTTTAAACTTTTTCTTAACCAATTTCAACCATGTCCTGAGTTCTACATTTACAACAACACAAGTCTCAGCGTTCTCGCACACTGTGCCTGCTCACAGTGTTGTTGAGGTCAAGTATTCGTGGCTGTGCCTGTCTTAGGTTGTCCCCAGGTTTAACAGGGGGATCTTACCCGTCATAGGCGAACCAGTCTTCCATACTCGCCCGTTTTTTTGAACATGGCTTTTTTAAATGTATCTTTTAAACATTTTCCTTAACTACTTTCAAACCATGTCCTGAGTTAGTGCATGTTGTACAACAACACAGGTCTCAGTGTTCTCTCACACTGTGCCTGCTCACAGTGTTGTTGAGGTCAAGTATTCGTGGCTGTGCCTCTCTTAGGTTGTCCCCAGGTTTAACAGGGGGGATCTTACCCGTCATAGGCGAACCAGTCTTCCATACTCGCCCGTTTTTTTGAACATGGCTTTTTTAAATTTATCTTTTAAACTTTTTCCTGAACCAATTTCAAACCATGTCCTGAGTTCTACATTTACAACAACACAAGTCTCAGTGTTCTCACACACTATGCCTGCTCACAGTGGCGTTAAGGGTCAAGTATTCGTGGCTGTGCCTGTCTTAGGTTGTCCCCAGGTTTAACAGGGGGGATCTTACCCGTCATAGGCGAACCAGTCTTCCATACTCGCCCGTTTTTTTGAACATGGCTTTTTTAAATGTATCTTTTAAACTTTTTCCTTAACTACTTTCAAACCATGTCCTGAGTTAGTGCATGTTGTACAACAACACAAGTCTCAGCGTTCTCGCACACTGTGCCTGCTCACAGTGTTGTTGAGGTCAAGTATTCGTGGCTGTGCCTGTCTTAGGTTGTCCCCAGGTTTAACAGGGGGATCTTACCCGTCATAGGCGAACCAGTCTTCCATACTCGCCCGTTTTTTTGAACATGGCTTTTTTAAATTTATCTTTTAAACTTTTTCCTGAACCAATTTCAAATCATGTCCTGAGTTCTACATTTACAACAACACAAGTCTCAGTGTTCTCACACACTATGCCTGCTCACAGTGGCGTTAAGGGTCAAGTATTCGTGGCTGTGCCTGTCTTAGGTTGTCCCCAGGTTTAACAGGGGGGATCTTACCCGTCATAGGCGAACCAGTCTTCCATACTCGCCCGTTTTTTTGAACATGGCTTTTTTAAATGTATCTTTTAAACATTTTCCTTAACTACTTTCAAACCATGTCCTGAGTTAGTGCATGTTGTACAACAACACAAGTCTCAGTGTTCTCTCACACTGTGCCTGCTCACAGTGTTGTTGAGGTCAAGTATTCGTGGCTGTGCCTGTCTTAGGTTGTCCCCAGGTTTAACAGGGGGGATCTTACCCGTCATCGGCGAACCAGTCTTCCATACTCGCCCGTTTTTTTGAACATGGCTTTTTTAAATTTATCTTTTAAACTTTTTCCTGAACCAATTTCAAACCATGTCCTGAGTTCTACATTTACAACAACACAAGTCTCAGTGTTCTCACACACTATGCCTGCTCACAGTGGCGTTAAGGGTCAAGTATTCGTGGCTGTGCCTGTCTTAGGTTGTCCCCAGGTTTAACAGGGGGGATCTTACCCGTCATAGGCGAACCAGTCTTCCATACTCGCCCGTTTTTTTGAACATGGCTTTTTTAAATGTATCTTTTAAACTTTTTCCTTAACTACGTTCAAACCATGTCCTGAGTTAGTGCATGTTGTACAACAACACAAGTCTCAGCGTTCTCTCACACTGTGCCTGCTCACAGTGTTGTTGAGGTCAAGTATTCGTGGCTGTGCCTGTCTTAGGTTGTCCCCAGGTTTAACAGGGGGGATCTTACCCGTCATAGGCGAACCAGTCTTCCATACTCGCCCGTTTTTTTGAACATGGCTTTTTTTAATTTATCTTTTAAACCTTTTCTTAACCAATTTCAACCATGTCTTGAGTTCTACATTTACAACAACACAAGTCTCAGCGTTCTCGCACACTGTGCCTGCTCACAGTGGCGTTGAGGTCAAGTATTCGTGGCTGTGCCTGTCTTAGGTTGTCCCTAGTTTTAACAGGGGGGATCATCAAACGTATAATAACAGAATATTTGAGGTAGTATAAAAATATGTTTCTCAATAATTCCAGACAATGACTGATTTATATGTGTTCAACACATCTCTGACTCCACCCATACTGAAAATCAGACATTTTTACTGTACAGTTATTAGACGTTTTCTCGGTTCAAATATATGACTTTTACGATAAAATGTCTCTTAATTGGTACAGTAAAATTGTTTAATTTTCTGCATGGGTGGAGTCAGAGATGTCCTCAACACGTGCATATCAGAGAGGATTCTGGCCTTAAAAAAAAAGCCCAAACTGCTGTATTTGGATGTATTGAACACCATTAGTGATAATCAAGTGAAATATATAGTTTGGTACATGAGAAAATTCAAATGGCACACATTGTGCCAAAATGACCATTTTGGAGACCTCGCCTGAAATGTCTGTACTGAAACCTCCCTAATTTTGTTCTGCTTCACTTTATGAAAGTCGTCAAACTTTGCAGAGAAACTGATCACATATTATCCTATGATTTGGGAGAGGTTTAGACTTGCAGTTGCATCATTCAAAAGAGATAATCATCCTGAAAGTGCTTTTTTTTTCAGGCAAACCTGAAACTTTTCAATTTGTCCTGTGTGCCATCTTCATTTTCTCTTAACCAGTAACATACATACTGATAATTACACATCTGAACAAATCACACAAGTGTTCCCTTTAATATAACACCAAAGATATTCAAATACACCTCGTGGTTGCAGAGATATACTCTTTTTAGTATGGGTATGCATGTATGGGTATGCTGTTTTTAATGAAAAAAATAGGGTTAGGGTTCAAGAGGTTTTAAACTTTTTCCTGAACTAATTTCAACCATGTCCTGAGTTAGTGCATGTTGTACAACAACACAAGTCTCAGTGTTCTCTCACACTGTGCCTGCTCACAGTGTTGTTGAGGTCAAGTATTCGTGGCTGTGCCTGTCTTAGGTTGTCCCCAGGTTTAACAGGGGGGATCTTACCCGTCATAGGCGAACCAGTCTTCCATACTCGCCTGTTTTTTTGAACATGGCTTTTTTAAATGTATCTTTTAAACTTTTTCCTGAACCAATTTCAAACCATGTCCTGAGTTCTACATTTACAACAACACAAGTCTCAGTGTTCTCACACACTATGCCTGCTCACAGTGGCGTTAAGGGTCAAGTATTCGTGGCTGTGCCTGTCTTAGGTTGTCCCCAGGTTTAACAGGGGGGATCTTACCCGTCATAGGCGAACCAGTCTTCCATACTCGCCCGATTTTTTGAACATGGCTTTTTTAAATGTATCTTTTAAACTTTTTCCTTAACTACTTTCAAACCATGTCCTGAATTAGTGCATGTTGTACAACAACACAAGTCTCAGTGTTCTCACACACTGTGCCTGCTCACAGTGTTGTTGAGCTCAAGTATTCGTGGCTGTGCCTGTCTTAGGTTGTCCCCAGGTTTAACAGGGGGATCTTACCCGTCATAGGCGAACCAGTCTTCCATACTCGCCCGTTTTTTTGAACATGGCTTTTTTAAATTTATCTTTTAAACTTTTTCCTTAACTACGTTCAAACCATGTCCTGAGTTAGTGCATGTTGTACAACAACACAAGTCTCAGCGTTCTCTCACACTGTGCCTGCTCACAGTGTTGTTGAGGTCAAGTATTCGTGGCTGTGCCTGTCTTAGGTTGTCCCCAGGTTTAACAGGGGGGATCTTACCCGTCATAGGCGAACCAGTCTTCCATACTCGCCCGTTTTTTTGAACATGGCTTTTTTTAATTTATCTTTTAAACTTTTTCTTAACCAATTTCAACCATGTCCTGAGTTCTACATTTACAACAACACAAGTCTCAGCGTTCTCGCACACTGTGCCTGCTCACAGTGTTGTTGAGGTCAAGCATTCGTGGCTGTGCCTGTCTTAGGTTGTCCCTAGTTTTAACAGGGGGGATCATCAAACGTATAATAACAGAATATTTGAGGTAGTATAAAAATATGTTTCTCAATAATTCCAGACAATGACTGATTTATATGTGTTCAACACATCTCTGACTCCACCCATACTGAAAATCAGACATTTTTACTGTACAGTTATTAGACGTTTTCTCGGTTCAAATATATGACTTTTACGATAAAATGTCTCTTAATTGGTACAGTAAAATTGTTTAATTTTCTGCATGGGTGGAGTCAGAGATGTCCTCAACACGTGCATATCAGAGAGGATTCTGGCCTTAAAAAAAAAGCCCAAACTGCTGTATTTGGATGTATTGAACACCATTAGTGATAATCAAGTGAAATATATAGTTTGGTACATGAGAAAATTCAAATGGCACACATTGTGCCAAAATGACCATTTTGGAGACCTCGCCTGAAATGTCTGTACTGAAACCTCCCTAATTTTGTTCTGCTTCACTTTATGAAAGTCGTCAAACTTTGCAGAGAAACTGATCACATATTATGCTATGATTTGGGAGAGGTTTAGACTTGCAGTTGCATCATTCAAAAGAGATAATCATCCTGAAAGTGCTTTTTTTTTCAGGCAAACCTGAAACTTTTCAATTTGTCCTGTGTGCCATCTTCATTTTCTCTTAACCAGTAACATACATACTGATAATTACACATCTGAACAAATCACACAAGTGTTCCCTTTAATATAACACCAAAGATATTCAAATACACCTCGTGGTTGCAGAGATATACTCTTTTTAGTATGGGTATGCATGTATGGGTATGCTGTTTTTAATGAAAAAAATAGGGTTAGGGTTCAAGAGGTTTTAAACTTTTTCCTGAACTAATTTCAACCATGTCCTGAGTTAGTGCATGTTGTACAACAACACAAGTCTCAGTGTTCTCTCACACTGTGCCTGCTCACAGTGTTGTTGAGGGCAAGTATTCGTGGCTGTGCCTGTCTTAGGTTGTCCCCAGGTTTAACAGGGGGGATCTTACCCGTCATAGGCGAACCAGTCTTCCATACTCGCCTGTTTTTTTGAACATGGCTTTTTTAAATGTATCTTTTAAACTTTTTCCTGAACCAATTTCAAACCATGTCCTGAGTTCTACATTTACAACAACACAAGTCTCAGTGTTCTCACACACTATGCCTGCTCACAGTGGCGTTAAGGGTCAAGTATTCGTGGCTGTGCCTGTCTTAGGTTGTCCCCAGGTTTAACAGGGGGGATCTTACCCGTCATAGGCGAACCAGTCTTCCATACTCGCCCGTTTTTTTGAACATGGCTTTTTTAAATGTATCTTTTAAACTTTTTCCTTAACTACTTTCAAACCATGTCCTGAATTAGTGCATGTTGTACAACAACACAAGTCTCAGCGTTCTCGCACACTGTGCCTGCTCACAGTGTTGTTGAGGTCAAGTATTCGTGGCTGTGCCTGTCTTAGGTTGTCCCCAGGTTTAACAGGGGGATCTTACCCGTCATAGGCGAACCAGTCTTCCATACTCGCCCGTTTTTTTGAACATGGCTTTTTTAAATTTATCTTTTAAACTTTTTCCTGAACCAATTTCAAATCATGTCCTGAGTTCTACATTTACAACAACACAAGTCTCAGTGTTCTCACACACTATGCCTGCTCACAGTGGCGTTAAGGGTCAAGTATTCGTGGCTGTGCCTGTCTTAGGTTGTCCCCAGGTTTAACAGGGGGGATCTTACCCGTCATAGGCGAACCAGTCTTACATACTCGCCCGTTTTTTTGAACATGGCTTTTTTAAATGTATCTTTTAAACATTTTCCTTAACTACTTTCAAACCATGTCCTGAGTTAGTGCATGTTGTACAACAACACAGGTCTCAGTGTTCTCTCACACTGTGCCTGCTCACAGTGTTGTTGAGGTCAAGTATTCGTGGCTGTGCCTCTCTTAGGTTGTCCCCAGGTTTAACAGGGGGGATCTTACCCGTCATAGGCGAACCAGTCTTCCATACTCGCCCGTTTTTTTGAACATGGCTTTTTTAAATTTATCTTTTAAACTTTTTCCTGAACCAATTTCAAACCATGTCCTGAGTTCTACATTTACAACAACACAAGTCTCAGTGTTCTCACACACTATGCCTGCTCACAGTGGCGTTAAGGGTCAAGTATTCGTGGCTGTGCCTGTCTTAGGTTGTCCCCAGGTTTAACAGGGGGGATCTTACCCGTCATAGGCGAACCAGTCTTCCATACTCGCCCGTTTTTTTGAACATGGCTTTTTTAAATTTATCTTTTAAACTTTTTCCTGAACCAATTTCAAACCATGTCCTGAGTTCTACATTTACAACAACACAAGTCTCAGTGTTCTCACACACTATGCCTGCTCACAGTGGCGTTAAGGGTCAAGTATTCGTGGCTGTGCCTGTCTTAGGTTGTCCCCAGGTTTAACAGGGGGGATCTTACCCGTCATAGGCGAACCAGTCTTCCATACTCGCCCGTTTTTTTGAACATGGCTTTTTTAAATGTATCTTTTAAACTTTTTCCTTAACTACGTTCAAACCATGTCCTGAGTTAGTGCATGTTGTACAACAACACAAGTCTCAGCGTTCTCTCACACTGTGCCTGCTCACAGTGTTGTTGAGGTCAAGTATTCGTGGCTGTGCCTGTCTTAGGTTGTCCCCAGGTTTAACAGGGGGGATCTTACCCGTCATAGGCGAACCAGTCTTCCATACTCGCCCGTTTTTTTGAACATGGCTTTTTTAAATGTATCTTTTAAACTTTTTCCTTAACTACTTTCAAACCATGTCCTGAGTTAGTGCATGTTGTACAACAACACAAGTCTCAGCGTTCTCGCACACTGTGCCTGCTCACAGTGTTGTTGAGGTCAAGTATTCGTGGCTGTGCCTGTCTTAGGTTGTCCCCAGGTTTAACAGGGGGATCTTACCCGTCATAGGCGAACCAGTCTTCCATACTCGCCCGTTTTTTTGAACATGGCTTTTTTAAATTTATCTTTTAAACTTTTTCCTGAACCAATTTCAAATCATGTCCTGAGTTCTACATTTACAACAACACAAGTCTCAGTGTTCTCACACACTATGCCTGCTCACAGTGGCGTTAAGGGTCAAGTATTCGTGGCTGTGCCTGTCTTAGGTTGTCCCCAGGTTTAACAGGGGGGATCTTACCCGTCATAGGCGAACCAGTCTTCCATACTCGCCCGTTTTTTTGAACATGGCTTTTTTAAATGTATCTTTTAAACATTTTCCTTAACTACTTTCAAACCATGTCCTGAGTTAGTGCATGTTGTACAACAACACAAGTCTCAGTGTTCTCTCACACTGTGCCTGCTCACAGTGTTGTTGAGGTCAAGTATTCGTGGCTGTGCCTGTCTTAGGTTGTCCCCAGGTTTAACAGGGGGGATCTTACCCGTCATCGGCGAACCAGTCTTCCATACTCGCCCGTTTTTTTGAACATGGCTTTTTTAAATTTATCTTTTAAACTTTTTCCTGAACCAATTTCAAACCATGTCCTGAGTTCTACATTTACAACAACACAAGTCTCAGTGTTCTCACACACTATGCCTGCTCACAGTGGCGTTAAGGGTCAAGTATTCGTGGCTGTGCCTGTCTTAGGTTGTCCCCAGGTTTAACAGGGGGGATCTTACCCGTCATAGGCGAACCAGTCTTCCATACTCGCCCGTTTTTTTGAACATGGCTTTTTTAAATGTATCTTTTAAACTTTTTCCTTAACTACGTTCAAACCATGTCCTGAGTTAGTGCATGTTGTACAACAACACAAGTCTCAGCGTTCTCTCACACTGTGCCTGCTCACAGTGTTGTTGAGGTCAAGTATTCGTGGCTGTGCCTGTCTTAGGTTGTCCCCAGGTTTAACAGGGGGGATCTTACCCGTCATAGGCGAACCAGTCTTCCATACTCGCCCGTTTTTTTGAACATGGCTTTTTTTAATTTATCTTTTAAACTTTTTCTTAACCAATTTCAACCATGTCTTGAGTTCTACATTTACAACAACACAAGTCTCAGCGTTCTCGCACACTGTGCCTGCTCACAGTGGCGTTGAGGTCAAGTATTCGTGGCTGTGCCTGTCTTAGGTTGTCCCTAGTTTTAACAGGGGGGATCATCAAACGTATAATAACAGAATATTTGAGGTAGTATAAAAATATGTTTCTCAATAATTCCAGACAATGACTGATTTATATGTGTTCAACACATCTCTGACTCCACCCATACTGAAAATCAGACATTTTTACTGTACAGTTATTAGACGTTTTCTCGGTTCAAATATATGACTTTTACGATAAAATGTCTCTTAATTGGTACAGTAAAATTGTTTAATTTTCTACATGGGTGGAGTCAGAGATGTACTCAACACGTGCATATCAGAGAGGATTCTGGCCTTAAAAAAAAAGCCCAAACTGCTGTATTTGGATGTATTGAACACCATTAATGATAATCAAGTGAAATATATAGTTTGGTACATGAGAAAATTCAAATGGCACACATTGTGCCAAAATGACCATTTTGGAAACCTCGCCTGAAATGTCTGTACTGAAACCTCCCTAATTTTGTTCTGCTTCACTTTATGAAAGTCGTCAAACTTTGCAGAGAAACTGATCACATATTATCCTATGATTTGGGAGAGGTTTAGACTTGCAGTTGCATCATTCAAAAGAGATAATAATCCTGAAAGTGCTTTTTTTTTCAGGCAAACCTGAAACTTTTCAATTTGTCCTGTGTGCCATCTTCATTTTCTCTTAACCAGTAACATACATACTGATAATTACACATCTGAACAAATCACACAAGTGTTCCCTTTAATATAACACCAAAGATATTCAAATACACCTCGTGGTTGCAGAGATATACTCTTTTTAGTATGGGTATGCATGTATGGGTATGCTGTTTTTAATAAAAAAAATAGGGTTAGGGTTCAAGAGGTTTTAAACTTTTTCCTGAACTAATTTCAACCATGTCCTGAGTTAGTGCATGTTGTACAACAACACAAGTCTCAGCGTTCTCTCACACTGTGCCTGCTCACAGTGTTGTTTAGGTCAAGTATTCGTGGCTGTGCCTGTCTTAGGATGTCCCCAGGTTTAACAGGGGGGATCTTACCCGTCATAGGCGAACCAGTCTTCCATACTCGCCCGTTTTTTTGAACATGGCTTTTTTAAATTTATCTTTTAAACTTTTTCCTGAACCAGTTTCAAACCATGTCCTGAGTTCTACATTTACAACAACACAAGTCTCAGTGTTCTCACACACTATGCCTGCTCACAGTGGCGTTAAGGGTCAAGTATTCGTGGCTGTGCCTGTCTTAGGTTGTCCCCAGGTTTAACAGGGGGGATCTTACCCGTCATAGGCGAACCAGTCTTCCATACTCGCCCGTTTTTTTGAACATGGCTTTTTTAAATGTATCTTTTAAACTTTTTCCTTAACTACTTTCAAACCATGTCCTGAGTTAGTGCATGTTGTACAACAACACAAGTCTCAGCGTTCTCGCACACTGTGCCTGCTCACAGTGTTGTTGAGGTCAAGTATTCGTGGCTGTGCCTGTCTTAGGTTGTCCCCAGGTTTAACAGGGGGATCATCAAACGTATAATAACAGAATATTTGAGGTAATATAAAAATATGTTTGTCAATAATTCTAGACAATGACTGATTTATATGTGTTCAAGACATCTTTGGCAACAACCATGCTGAAAATCAGACAATTTTACTGTACCAATTAAGAGATATTTCAAAGTAAAAGTCATACCTTGTACAAAGAAAATATTTAATTGAATATTTGAAGTCTTCTAAAAACTATTTTCTCAATAATTCCAGACAATGACTGATTTATGTGTTCAACACATCTCTGACTCCACCCATACTGAAAATCAGACATTTTTACTGTACAGTTATTAGACGTTTTCTCGGTTCAAATATATGACTTTTACTATAAAATGTCTTTTAATTGGTACAGTAAAATTGTTTAATTTTCTGCATGGGTGGAGTCAGAGATGTCCTCAACACGTGCATATCAGAGAGGATTCTGGCATTAAAAAAAAAGCCCAAACTGCTGTATTTGGATGTATTGAACACCATTAGTGATAATCAAGTGAAATATATAGTTTGGTACATGAGAAAATTCAAATGGCACATATTGTGCCAAAATGACCATTTTGGAGACCTCGCCTGAAATGTCTGTACTGAAACCTCCCTAATTTTGTTCTGCTTCACTTTATGAAAGTTGTCAAACTTTGCAGAGAAACTGATCACATATTATCCTATGATTTTGGAGAGGTTTAGACTTGCAGTTGCATCATTCAAAAGAGATAATCATCCTGAAAGTGCTTTTTTTTTTCAGGCGAACCTGAAACTTTTCAATTTGTGCTGTGTGCCATCTTCATTTTCTCTTAACCAGTAACATACATACTGATAATTACACATCTGAACAAATCACACAAGTGTTCCCTTTAATATAACACCAAAGATATTCAAATACACCTCGTGGTTGCAGAGATATACTCTTTTTAGTATGGGTATGCATGTATGGGTATGCTGTATTTAATAAAAAAAATAGGGTTAGGGTTCAAGAGGTTTTAAACTTTTACCTTAACTACTTTCAAACCATGTCCTGAGTTAGTGCATGTTGTACAACAACACAAGTCTCAGTGTTCTCTCACACTGTGCCTGCTCACTGTGGTGTTGAGGTCAAGTATTCGTGGCTGTGCCTGTCTTAGGTTGTCCCCAGGTTTAACAAGTGGGATCTTACCCGTCATAGGCGAACCAGTCTTCCATACTCGCCCGTTTTGTTGAACATGGCTTTTTTAAAATGTATCTTTCAAACTTTTTCCTTAACTAATTTCAAACCATGTCCTGAGTTAGTGCATGTTGTACAACAACACAAGTCTCAGCGTTCTCACACACTGTGCCTGCTCACAGTGGTGTTGAGGTCAAGTATTCGTGACACAAGTACAATGCAAATAAAATAAATTGCTCTTACTGTTCGTAGCTCTCCTTCTGCGTTCAGGCTGTAGCGAGGACGTCCAGGGCACTTCACAATGTAGGAGGTGAAGAGGATTTCAAGTCTTCAATGTTTCACTCCTGCTGCAGAACCAGGGTCACAACAAAAATACCGGCTCAGCACAACACAAACACAATGCAAACAAACAATAAGATGGCACAGCGGCTAGATAACAAAGTAACGGTACCTAGCGTGGGAATCCAGTCAGTCTCAGTGTTATGCTAATGTTTGGCTAATAAAGTTAGCAAAAGACATCTAATTTTTCTACATAACACACAGTCACAACAAACACATCGGCTCAGAGATGACAGAAAGCAGCACAACTCAAATAAGAAGTAGTTATATCAGCTCTTACTGTTCGTAGCTCTCCTTCTGGGTCCTCAGCTAGCTTCAAAAGTCTGCAGACCAGATGAAAACCGTGGCTGAAATGAGTCCAACTAATTAGCTAACTAGCATTAGCAGTGTTGACAAAAAACGAAGTTTTCTTCATAACTGAATCTCCTCAGCTGGTGTTATCTCTGAAGCTCCTCTCTCGAAATGAAGCCCTCCAGCTCAGTCCTGCAGAAGAAAGAACTCGAGACCTCAAGACTCGACGTTCTAGAGCGATAGATATGATATCACTGACGGCCTGTCAATCAAACCTGTCAAGGCGGCGAGGTGACGTCAGCTGCACTTACTTGAGCAATTTGCCAATCAAATGAAAACAAAAATAAACAAATGTGTCCACTTGCTCTGAGCATGCGCATTGCTGTTTTCCAACACTACCGGTACTTGACTTTACGAGACAAGCCAAACTTAATACACCATTTTAAAGCTATTCTATCCAGTCACTTATCGTACGTTGTATATTAATGATAAAGTACAACCGAGGATGTTTTATGTCATGCATTAAAACCTCCTGGACCCGAGAGACCCCACTGCTCCCCAACTACTTCTCAGCAAATCAAATTTGAGAAATTTGACGCACGGGTATTTTCTTTATTCTGATTGGCTAACGGATTCTGTCATTCAAAGTCACGTTGGCTTGTCTCAACAGAGCAGGCTGTGACGCGTCTATGGAAGGTTTATTGGGTTAAATCGGCCCTTCACACAGGCTGTAAGGAGAAAATCCCTTGGATGACAAACATTAACCGTCTCAGAGAGGATCCAGGCTCTCTAAATGATGCCAAACTGCTGCATATGGACAGATTGAACACCAATAGTGATAAAAGAAGTGAAATATATAATTATATAGTATATAAAATTACAATGGAACAGCTGGAACAAAATTACATTTTGGATCTCTGTACTGAAACAACTCTAGCTCTTAAAAGCTTCACTTTATCAAAGTAAAAATTTGTTTAGAGACCCTCAACATATAGCTATATGATCTGGGAGAGCTTGAAAGCTCTTATCTACATGATTTCTAATAAAGAAATATCCTGAAATTGCTTTTTTTTCAGGCGACAATTTGAATTTTCAATTTGTGCTGTGTGCCATCTTAATGTACTCTTAACCAGTAACATATATACTGATATTTACACATATCAACACATCTCACAAGTGTTAGGGTTATTTTAATACCAAAAGTATTAAAATAGCCCTTACAGTTGCAACGCTACACTCATTATCGTATGGGTATGCTAGTTTCGAGGAGAGGCCTAAAAATAGGGCTAGAGTCCAGAAAATCCACGTGTTTTTTTTTTTGCTGAGAGCTTCACCATTGCTTCTAATTATTTCTAACATTAACATTAGCAGTTTCAACCTGGCATATGTTTTAACATTAAGGCGTCTGTGACTGTCACCAAAACCTTTTTACTTTGAATATGTGGTGTCAAAAAATGTTTAATTCACATTCCAGATTGCCTCGACCATTAATATAATAGGATGTTTGCCTCTAAATGTGCTTTTTTATTGTTAAAATCCCACAGATTGTTCATAAAAACACAAAATAAATGGTTAGAAGTGTGCAGATTATATTTTGTCCTGAAATCTCTCATGAAAATCTTACTTGTTTTTGTTTATTCTGTGTTTTTCTGCTTTTATCAGGATGAAGTTGATTGTGACCAGAGATGATCATGAACGCATATGAGGAATTCAAGACCATAATCATGGCAAAATCTAACACCGCCACTGCTGCGAGGGCTAGACAAGAAGCATGGCGAAATATCGCCGACACATGTTGGGAAAATGTATTGGCTAATTGTAAGTGCCTCATCACCCCAATCAATCAGACTATATTTCTTTAAATGTGCCGGCTGGCAGTAGGCTTAATGGAATGCATCATCGAATGAGTAATATTGATCTCAACTCTTTCAGAATAAGTAGATAAAAACAAGCCCAAAGAGAATCTAATTGATACGAATGAATAGATACTTATGAGGATATATGTACTGTATGCACTTATGTATCATGCACTATGTGTATATACATGTATGTGTATACTACCATATAGAAGTAGGAGTTTGAATATGTGTGTGTGAATCTGTGTATGGGTGGATCAGTATGTTTTATTATTCATAATCAGAAATTCAATCAATTGGAGCAGTGTGTGTGATTCTCTGTATTCTTATCATGAGTCCATCTTAATCGTGTTCTACAGTCATGACATGCTATAGTGTACTAATAACACTGACATATGATTATGAGTGCTTTCAACCCAGCCATCAAGAGGACATGGGAGCAAGTAAAGACTGAGCACAACAACATGATTCAGAATACAGTATGTGCCATGGTGATGTACTGAACAGCTTGTCAGTGTCATATCCTTCATATCTTAGCAAACAAAAAGAGGGCTGATACGGTCAAGACGGGGGGAGGACCTAAGACTCCAGATTTTACTCCTGCTGAGGAGCTGGCCCTCCAGCACAATAGGGGTAGGCCCATAATGGAGGGCATAGCTGGGGGCAGCTCCTCTGGAGAGGTGGGCAGTACTGGGAGGAGGCCTTATCTCAAAGGTGGGTGCACTTCATTCTATGAGTTTCCTTCATAATTAGTCATTTGGTTAACCATCGTCACATTTTGCAGCGGCTTTCCCGATGTTCTCCACATCGCCGACACTGTACAAAAATGTACCACTCGCAAAAAAGCGCAAGGCTATGCATGCAGTCTGTGAGACGGTCAATGGTGTTCTCAATGTATGACTCAAGAAGGTCTAGTAAAGAAATGATTCCTTTTCGGCAGAATCGATAGCGCTCGTATAGGAAGTCATCATGATGTGATAACGGATCTTGGCGATCTCGAAGAACTCTCTCCCTATAAAACTCTAATCTAACTAATATCGCTCCTGGGGATGGGATCTCTGGGATCTCTGAGGAAGGGAGCTGCCATTTTTTCCGGGGGAGTGGCAAGCTAATCCAGCTAACTTAAATTAGCCTGCGCTGGAGCAGGTTCAAGTTTATGGATGTGTTGCTATGGTGATTTTGCCAAAATTGCTTCGTGGAACCGAAAAGCCTGACTTATGTAATCTTATCCTGAAAATGATCCGGCTAACTCAGTTAGCCAGGAACGAGGAACGGGGCCCTGAACAAGGTGACACCACATATTCACATTTGCATAGACACTCATTATTTATTCTGGTTCTATTTAATAACAAAAGAAGAACTTGTTGTTAGTGCCGGCCAATGAACCTCCTTAATTCTTATGTTGCTAGAGCAGCTAGACATGGTGCAGAACACACCGTTAACTCATGAAAACAACAGGAGGCACACATTAAGATGGCACCACATGCCTACTGTGAGTGAACACATTCAAAACAGAATGAAAGCAACAAGAAGAAAACATCAAAAAGAATTATCCAAATCCTACCAGGCGGACTCCTCTAAATGTTTAAAATCAAACAGTGCAGCAATACCTCAAAAGATTAAAACACACTACGGCCAAATAAATATAAACTCAGTGCAAATGACATCAGGACATACAGGTAAAACAACAGGACATTTGGCAAACGATCATTTATAATAATCCCACGGAGGACTAAGATTGTCAATAACCAGAGAGAGATAAATTGGCGGTTTTAGCTCCAGTCAGTTTGTTCAGAGACTCCTTCACTAACAGCTTTGATCATCAACACTGATGATGTCCTCAAGCTACTAAATCAGCTTGGGTTGACACGCCCCACTTTAAAGAAAGATCTTCAGAAAAAACAACGACTACATTTAATTGCGGAGGTTCACTTTTCCTGTGCTGTAAAAAAACGTTGGTTAAGAACAATGATAAGACATCGCAGATAAAGCAGCAGCGTGATACTGAATGGGTTTTAACCACACATTTAAAATACAATAAAAGATGCTCCTCTGATAAAAACAATAAAAAAGTGAAAATAATTTGCAGCTGACAAAAGTTGGCCAGTGAAAAAGCTAGACTGCATGTAGCTTTGTAACCAGAAACCAGTGTAGAGACTTGCAGCAGCTGCTTTCTCTGTGAGGATCATCGACTCAGCTGCAGATCTGAGAGCAGCTGACGAGCTCGTATGGGGGATCAGAAGAAGAGCTGAAGAAAAGCTAAAGCAGTACCTTGAAACCTTGAGGTCCTGATTCACAACAGGAGTGTCTTAAGATGCTTTTTGTCTGATTTCATGCGTCTCTCCCAACCCAACTAAACAATAGATAACATGTATGTTACATATTTGAATTTGCCTCGTAATAATAACCTGTGATATTCATCAAAACATACAAACACCACACTGAGCGGGTCAGCAACATGAAGAATCAGGATTTAACTGAGGAGGAACCATTTGTGAACCAGCAGTCGTACCTAAAATCACAACTCGTCATTAACAAATCATACTTCCATCCATCATGAACTAGGTTAGTCCCCACATAGAGCAGTACAAGCAGCCAACTGCTCTCTGGAGGAACAGCTTCAGGATTCAAACTACAGTCATGGATCTGACACCTTCCCATGAACCGATCCAACTGTTAGGACGTCACATGTTGGCATCATTTTATTTAGGCAATATCGTTTATCAATTCTAGTATAATTAATGATGCATTCATTCATTTAGAATACACACCATTTTATGAGCACATCCTCTACATGACCTCCTCTGTGTTCTTAGTCTGACGGTGAAAAAACAAACCGTCGACTTTGACCCCCCCCCCAATAAAAGCAAACTTGCAAACAAGTGAGACTGATGTAGTTTTTGGTTGCAAGATAAAACAATAGAATTAAACTGTTGATGCTTGTCCGCCTATATTGCATTAAAATGCCACCTGTCTATCATGGCCAGTACCAACACCTGTTTGGACCAATGATCCGACGTCCTCTTCTGGACTCTCTGCAACTATGAAGGCTGAGACTCGGTCTCAGGGGGGGCGCTGTGACTCTGCTCTGATTCCACCTCTTCCTCCTCCTGAACCACTTCCTCCTCCTCCTCCTCCTCCTCCTCGCTCTCACTCTCTACTTCTTCAGTGGGTCCTTCGTCTTCCCCCAACTCTCTCTCATCTGAGGAGAAGATATGCAAGTAAGACTCGTATAAAACCAGCAAATGAACAGACAGAATAAATAGCGAAGGTTGAGCAAAAGAGTCTCCGATAATGTGAATAGTTTGCAATGCAGCACATGATTGGTTGTTGGTTGTTGAAATCAAAGACGATTTCCAGCATTCCCTTTGTTAGGTTGGGAGGAGTGGAGAGCGTGAGAGGCGTGAGGAACGTCTCTTATCCAACAACACAGCTTTCAAGAGCAGAATTAAAACAGAAACATGTCTGTTCAACTCAAACAAAACCCCTTTTTCATCATCAACAGCAGAATCAATGCTTCTTAATGTCAAGCTCAGTATGTTTCACTGTGGATCGAAAAGGATTCCCAATCTCAATGCACCACTATGTGGACAATTTAAGATTCATTCCACTACAGAATTATAGTCAGAAATCAATTATTGTTCTGGAGGAAATTCACACGACACTGAACTGAAAATAGCTGGAACTGCAGGTCTGAAATGTGTAAAAACTCAAACACATACTTTCAAATACAAGGTTCAGATGGGACCTGAACTACAGGATGAACGTTTTAGGAACTCTAATTACAACTGGGATTGAATAAAAATGTGCTGAAGGTCGGATTAAAACCACTAATCTGAGTTTATATATATTAAAATCTGACGATCTTCCCTGAACAAATACATCTTGTCTGAATGGGGTTAAATTATCAGAGACAATATAAAACCTTATGCACAACATACGTGACATTTTTTTTTTTTTTTTAACGTGTAGATTAGAAAGCAAATCAATTAATTTAGGAAATGCATCTGAATATTTTGTGCACTCAGTGAAGACCAGATCTGGGTCAAACACGTGTATTTTCACAATAATACAAAGATTCAGGACAATTCAGACGATAATAGATCAGTTATTACGTTTCTGTGATTTTCTAAACTTTGCCAGATTGATTTTAATTCTCTGAAAAAGATCAAATGTATTTGGAAACAGTGCTGGACCCAGGTCTGGTGAAAACATGCAGTTAGTCCTTCAACCGTGAGATCTTTTTAGTGTGATTAGAGGCAGCAGACTGGGATCAGCAGTGGGCTGCGTTCTACCAGGTTAGGGATCCTACAGCGGAGGAAACGGATCCATTCTGAGGTAATCGGTCTACATTAAGCCGGATCAGACGGTGCAGGGAGAGGAGGGGAACCCGGACTCTGCAGAGGTCGGTTCTGAGGGGTCTTTGGACTCTGCTGGATCAGGAAACTGGGAGCTGGACCCATGGCTAGAGGCAAGATCACGCTGTTACACCCGCTGGTCACTATAACGCAACACGGTTAGTGTGCTCACAGGTCTGACTAAAGGAAATGTGCTGAGGTTCCTTTGTACAAATGACACTAACGAGCATTTAACTGGTACGCCGCTCTGCAAGCTACTTTCTTCTGCTGACTAGTTTGTGTTGCGTCACCACGACAACAAACGATCGCCTGCACCTAGAACGAACCAATTCAATTGTGTCAACTGATTTCATCTGGTAAAAATATGAATAGAAGATATTGAGAGATTACCTCATGTCAGCTGTGTTTCTCAACTCTAACGTTACAGTTTCTTAAAAACTCTGTTGCTTTCTGGAGCAGAGAGGATGGTGATATCTGAAGGTGGTGGAGGTGTCTCACCTCTGCTGGCTCCTTGCTCACTAACAACTACATAAAGGGTAGAAGTGGACATCATTAACGTTGGGAAAAGACTAGACTGCACTAGAAGCCTTTAACACGAGCGGTTAAGACACAAGTCAGTGACATTAAGATGCACAGAACGAGATTAGAAGGAGAGATTGTAAAACAAATGTACATTGTGTTCCCTCTTAGTGGAGAGTCCTTCTCATTAAATGTAATGGTGCGTTTCTGTTCTTACTGGGATATTCAAACTCTTCTTTCAGAGCCATGCCGTTATGAGAACAACACTGCTGGCAGACCAAAGCGTGTCTAATGGTAGGAAGGAGGGACAGAGGCAGATGCTGTTTGATTAAATACTTTTGCAATGTTCATTTCATTCAAGGAGTTATTTAGCAAAAGATCATTTCCATTAATCTTCCTTGTCTACTTTGGTCAGTGAGGACCTCTGATGACCCCAGGAGACATGTACTTTAGTCCTCAATCACAGGTAAACGTAGAGGTCAAGAGGTGCAGCTAACTAGCACAGTAGGGGTTTGATCAAGGGCTCCACACAAGTCCTGAAGGCAGGAGAAGTATATGTATCATTCTGCTGCTATAGATTCACAATCTTATCGGTTTGTGCGGGTAGAGGAGGTCTGACAATGACTGAACACCACTCCCTTGTGGGGAATCTGCAGACTGCTAAATAACAGAAGGGTCTTCACCTGTTCTGTGGTCCGTCCCCGACCAGGTCTTCAATGACTCGGTCCACGGCTCCCCTGTCTTTGGGCGGGATGGGTCTTGCCAATGTAGGACCATGGTGGGGTGCATGCCTTTCAGAAAACAAATGGGAATGAGTACACACACACACACACACACACACACACACACACACACACACACACACACACACACACACACACAAAAAGGAGAATGCATTGATCTTTAAATTCAGATATTTGACATTTCATACAGATTCAAGGTTTTACATTTGAGTTCACAGACTTGCTGATCTCTGTTGGCCTCAGTACAATGTGCAGAGTTGGAGCCTAGATTCACTACATGGGTCTTACAAAACCCAAACTAAGACTGTAGAAACCAGCCACAGCACTGTTTATTTTATGACAAGATGCAATCACATGCTTTTCAACCTACCTACTCCTGGTAGAGGAGAGCAGGGGGTCCTGGGTCTTGCCCCCTGGAGGACGGAGGCAGACAGAGCAGATGTCTCCGGTGGTCCTCCTGGAGCTGATAGAGGGAATGTCCTGTAAGGAGAGCAACATGGGATGAAGACACAGACGCAGGTCTTCAACAACTGGGCTTTCTGTTCATTCCAGTCGCCTTTGACTTTGCATACATATAACATATAGTAATTGATCAGTGTTTTTTCAACATTTTAAACTTTAAACGGTGTCTGTAGCTGAAAGTATGAGGAAGTAGAAGGATTGGAAAAGTTTCTCCATAGACATCCCATTCAAAAAAAAAGTTGATAAATATTTGAACGATTTCTGTAGGTTAAAAAAATGTGGAAGGAGATAAGAACCAAAATACGTACGGAAGAAATAAAGGAATAAAGATTCGAAGAACAATACTGACAACAACAACAATAATTTATAGAGCAATTAAAATATTAAGATTACATTATGGCTGTTTTGTTTTGAAACAGCTGCCAAATCAGCTCTCAAGAGATTGGATGTTCAAGCAAAGGCTCTGTGAATTTATTTTGCCTCCATACTCCACATGGAAAAAGGCAATCAAGATTGTCTATGCAGTATGATTGAGTTAAGATTGTTTTATTAAACAATGTAAGTACTAGACGTCCTGTTTCACACTCCATACCCGGTGGTGGCGGTAATGCGCCAATTCATTGTTTGCCAACCTCCAATAAACCTCAAAAAAGAAGAAGAAGAAGAAGAAGAAGAAGAAGAAGAAGAAGAAGAAGAAGAAGAAGAAGAAGAGCGTCCGCGACTGCGCACTGGCCGTTACGTATCGAGTCCCATTTCAAATACGGCTTGTACCGCGAACGCGGCATAGAGGACCAGTCGGGTGACGGAGAACACAACTCTGCGTGAGTGATTACAATAAGCCCTGTTTTGTAGGTTCATGACTTTGTATAGACGCAGACAGTCTGCTGGTGTCTCAGTCTGAAGGTATTTCCGTGTGTTCCTGATATGCCCGATATAATAATGCTAACGGACAGCTAGCGTCAACGCTAAACATGAGCCACATAAACACAGGAGTGGTGTCTAGCGTTGAGTGACGTTAGACGCTAAAGTTCACTTTCATGACTATCCTGAAGTTGGCTTAACGATTCACTTTTTTAAGGAGAACTTAAATGAAAGAGCAACCGATGAAACCTTTATTATATTTGTAATTTCACTGCTTTATTCTCCTCCAGACTAGCGTTACACGTACATGTCTCAATGATAAACACACTAACTAACATACACTAACATGATACTAACTAACATACACTAACAAGATACTAACTAACATGCACTAACATGATACTAACTAACACACACTAACAAGATACTAATTAACATACACTAACAAGATACTAACTAACACACTAACATGATACTAACTAACATACACTAACAAGATACTAACTAACATACACTAACATGATACTAACTAATACACTAACAAGATACTAACTAACACACACTAACAAGATACTAACTAACACACACTAACATGATACTAACTAACATACACTAACACACACTAACATGATACTAACTAACATACACTAACAAGATACTAACTAACATACACTAACATGATACTAACTAACACACACTAACAAGATACTAACTAACATACACTAACATGATACTAACTAACACACACTAACAAGATACTAACTAACATACACTAACACACACTAACATGATACTAACTAACATACACTAACACACACTAACATGATACTAACTAACATACACTAACAAGATACTAACTAACATGCACTAACATGATACTAACTAACACACACTAACAAGATACTAATTAACATACACTAACAAGATACTAACTAACACACTAACATGATACTAACTAACATACACTAACAAGATACTAACTAACATACACTAACATGATACTAACTAATACACTAACAAGATACTAACTAACACACACTAACAAGATACTAACTAACACACACTAACATGATACTAACTAACATACACTAACACACACTAACATGATACTAACTAACATACACTAACAAGATACTAACTAACATACACTAACATGATACTAACTAACACACACTAACAAGATACTAACTAACATACACTAACAAGATACTAACTAACATACACTAACATGATACTAACTAACACACACTAACAAGATACTAACTAACATACACTAACACACACTAACATGATACTAACTAACATACACTAACACACACTAACATGATACTAACTAACATACACTAACAAGATACTAACTAACATACACTAACAAGATACTAACTAACACACACTAACAAGATACTTACTAACATACACTAACACACACTAACATGATACTAACTAACATACACTAACAAGATACTAACTAACATACACTAACATGATACTAACTAACACACACTAACAAGATACTAACTAACATACACTAACATGATACTAACTAACACACACTAACAAGATACTTACTAACATACACTAACAAGATACTAACTAACATACACTAACATGATACTAACTAACACACACTAACATGATACTAACTAACACACACTAACAAGATACTAACTAACATACACTAACACACACTAACATGATACTAACTAACATACACTAACATGATACTAACTAACATACACTAACAAGATACTAACTAACACACACTAACAAGATACTAACTAACATACACTAACATGATACTAACTAACACACTAACAAGATACTAACTAACATACACTAACATTATACTAACTAACATACACTAACACACACTAACATGATACTAACTAACATACACTATCAAGATACTAACTAACACACACTAACAAGATACTAACTAACATACACTAACACACACAAACATGATACTAACTAACATACACTAACAATATACTAACTAACACACACTAACAAGATACTAACTAACATACACTAACATGATACTAACACACACTAACAAGATACTAACTAACATACACTAACACACACTAACAAGATACTAACTAACACACACTAACATGATACTAACTAACATACACTGACACACACTAACATGATACTAACTAACATACACTAACAAGATACTAACTAACATGATACTAACTAACACACACTAACATGATACTAACTAACATACACTAACAAGATACTAACTAACATACACTAACATGATACTAACTAACATACACTAACAAGATACTAACTAACACACACTAACAAGATACTAACTAACATACACTAACACACACTAACATGATACTAACTAACAAGATACTAACTAACACACACTAACACACACTAACATGATACTAACTAACACACTAACAAGATACTAACTAACATACACTAACACACACTAACATGATACTAACTAACACACACTAACATGATACTAACTAACATACACTAACATGATACTAACTAACACACACTAACATGATACTAACTAACACACACTAACACACACTAACATGATACTAACTAACACACACTAACATGATACTAACTAACACACACTAACATGATACTAACTAACACACACTAACATGATACTAACTAACATACACTAACATGATACTAACTAACATTATACTAACTAACACACTAACATGATACTAACTAACACACTAACATGATACTAACTAACACACACTGACATAATACTAACTAACACACACTAACAAGATACTTACTAACATACACTAACACACACTAACATGATACTAACTAACATACACTAACAAGATACTAACTAACATACACTAACATGATACTAACTAACACACACTAACATGATACTAACTAACACACACTAACAAGATACTAACTAACATACACTAACACACACTAACATGATACTAACTAACATACACTAACATGATACTAACTAACACACACTAACAAGATACTAACTAACATACACTAACATGATACTAACTAACATACACTAACAAGATACTAACTAACACACACTAACAAGATACTAACTAACATACACTAACATGATACTAACTAACACACTAACAAGATACTAACTAACATACACTAACATTATACTAACTAACATACACTAACACACACTAACATGATACTAACTAACATACACTAACATGATACTAACTAACATACACTAACAATATACTAACTAACATACACTAACACACACTAACATGATACTAACTAACATACACTAACAAGATACTAACTAACACACACTAACAAGATACTAACTAACATACACTAACACACACAAACATGATACTAACTAACATACACTAACAAGATACTAACTAACACACACTAACAAGATACTAACTAACATACACTAACATGATACTAACACACACTAACAAGATACTAACTAACATACACTAACACACACTAACATGATACTAACTAACATACACTGACACACACTAACATGATACTAACTAACATACACTAACAAGATACTAACTAACATGATACTAACTAACACACACTAACATGATACTAACTAACATACACTAACAAGATACTAACTAACATACACTAACATGATACTAACTAACATACACTAACAAGATACTAACTAACACACACTAACAAGATACTAACTAACATACACTAACACACACTAACATGATACTAACTAACAAGATACTAACTAACACACACTAACACACACTAACATGATACTAACTAACACACTAACAAGATACTAACTAACATACACTAACACACACTAACATGATACTAACTAACACACACTAACATGATACTAACTAACATACACTAACATGATACTAACTAACACACACTAACATGATACTAACTAACACACACTAACACACACTAACATGATACTAACTAACACACACTAACATGATACTAACTAACACACACTAACATGATACTAACTAACACACACTAACATGATACTAACTAACATACACTAACATGATACTAACTAACATTATACTAACTAACACACTAACATGATACTAACTAACACACTAACATGATACTAACTAACACACACTGACATAATACTAACTAACACACACTAACATGATACTAACTAACATGATACTTGGAGATCTGGACTGTGTTAACCAGAGACTAGTTTTCAGAACGATTTCTTTTACCATCGTTTCTTGTAATTGTTCAGTTTGATATGAATCGATTAACCCGAGGTACCAATGTTAAAGTTGTTGTCTGTTTTATCTCTGAAGTTGACCAGCTAACTTGTTAATGTGCCTCGTTTAATGAGTTGAATGTGTCTCCTCGTCAGCACCATGAGTGAGCTGGAGGACGTCAGCCACCACATTCATGACAGGATCTCCTCCTTACACCGTATGCTGGATCTGTCAGTGGTCGGTATGTCACAGTGGTTCTATACGAGACCGGACCCGTAACGTTCTTCTGTTTTATTATTATCATTATTATTATTATTATGCACAGCTCAAGCGGTGTGCCATTAATATGTGTAATTGTGTTTGTTTCTCTCTCTCCACATTTAGAATTGCCTCAAAGAAAGAAACTTGGACAAGAATTTGTGGCTCTCGAGAAGCTTCTGGAGGAGTTTGAAAGATGTGTTGGTGGACAGAAGGAGCGACTGAAGCAGCTGAAGGTAAACTGGAGGCCTGTCGTCGCTTCAGGCAGCTGCTCTGCAGACACTCATCCAGACGTGCAGCAGGCAGAATACGCTCCTTTCAATTCAAACTTGACCAGTGCTGGATTGTTGAGGCCAATAATGATATTTAACCAAATATTGGTCAGCATTCAGTTTTTGGGGATTTGTAACACAACATGCGTTTTGGATAAGTCTCATATAAATTGTGGTTATTAAAGAACAGGACATTTCTGCTCTCTGGTGGACAAAATCTGTAACATTCTAAAGATTCTTTTTTAAATTCAGGATTAATATAACGGCTAATTTAACACAAATAAATCTAAAAAGAACCTGTCTGATTGATATGTCAATATTTTATTCAATCAGCTTCTCTTAAAAGCATAATCTGACGAGATCATTTCTCAGATGTCTGATCAAAAACGATGCCGACCTCAAATTCAAAGGTTGGTTGTGACTCATTGATTCATTTATTCACTGTGTTTCAGAGCAGCAGGAGAGGAGTACTGATTACAACGTGAAATGGTTTTCAAGCACTGCAATAAACCTAGAATGCAGTGAAGATGGTCACTGGCATCAGTATCTTTGCATCAGTATTTGAAACGATTGTAACAACAGTTCTAATCCTTCTCTCAGTCGAACAGTAAACCGAAGATATAAAACAGAATAACGTTAGATGAAGTGCAGTCCTAACTGGAGACACCGTTTCTGAATAACCTCGACCATTCCTCATGATGTTTGATTGTGTTTCAGGAACTAGAGGAGACATTCCAGAAGGATTTGGAGGACGTCCAGCACATTAAGGAGAACATCCCTGCACACATGCCCAGAAAGAAAGGCCCAGCAAAGTGAGGATGCACATACAGTATATGATGCTTTATGATTTTCAATCACTGGACACCAACCATTGTTCTAATACAGCTCCCAAATGTGTGTACTTGCAGCAAGTAGCTCAGTCAACAAGTACAGACTGCATCCTTTGTATCTAGTTGATTCATTTAATGCGATTTAAAACAAACTTGAATTAATCAAGCGTGCACTCTAGCTTATATATTACAGAAATTGCATCAGCAAGCGTTACAGGTCAGGCTAACACACACACACACACACACACACACACACACACACACACACACACACACAGAGAGACAGAAAGCAAAAGAAATAATATTAACAAAATATTTTATTGTGCAATAAGTGAAACGCAGAGAACAAGCAGCCTTCGTAGCTCCTTCCCAGATTTGATCCTCACTTCTCTGGGGGTTGTTTTTGAGTATTCAACAGAACAATACCGTGCTAATGGACCACGGGTTTAGCTCTGCCTTGTGTTTGACGTTTCTCTCGTCTCTCAGCGGAGGTGAGCCGGTACTGACCCAGAACGAAGCCGCAGATGTTCAGCCGGCCCGGTCCGAAAATGTCAAAAAGACCAACAAGAGCGTCGTCCGAGAGATTGAGGTCATCACCGTGCCAGAGTATGAGAGCGTCCCACCGTAAGTGCCACCGCTCACTCATGTGCACCACGATGAGATGTGGTTGATGTCGTCCGTGATGTCAGCGAAGGATGGCACTGAAAGCTCTTCTGGGTCATTTTATACAGAGTAGTACTGCAGATTAAAATATATATATATATATATATATATATATATATATATCGTGTCCCCCCCCCTCAGGTACATGAAAGGACGCGTGTCGTATCATCAACTCAATGCAGCCGTGCAGAGCATCAATGCGGCTGTGACGGCCAAGTACAAGATCCTCCGTCAGTCGGCGAAAACGCTCAACAATCAATCGCGCAAACTGCACCGGCGCTTCAAGGACCAGGAGACGAAGGACACCAAAGGTACACTGAGAGCACAGCTGTTTTCAGACGGCATCGGTGTGTCTGGAGAACCTTAGGATGAGTCTGATCACCGCTCTGAGCAAAGTTCTATCCTCAATAAGCTGCGACACTTTCATCTGATCCCATACATCAAGACGCTAAGTCCGAGCGGTGTCCTGTCCAAATGTCTTTCAGGTCAGTACTTCGTGGTGGAGGAGGACATTCGCGAATTCACCCAGATGAAGGCGGACAAGCGGTTTCAAGGGATCTTGAACATGCTGCGACACTGCCAGCGCCTTCGAGAGCTTCGAGGGGGGGGCGTCACCCGCTACATGTTGCTATGAAGGAGACGGACTAGTCTTTGATCACAGTTTGTAATATATTACACATTGAGACACTAATGAGGTTTGTATTTGACAGATATTTGGCCTCATTGCTTCACCAGTTGCATAAATCTATATCTGTGGAACTGTCATTTGATTGTGCACATTTCAAAGTGCATCCATGGATATGCTTTCATTTTCCACCTGTGTGCTCGTTTAGCAGATAGTTCTGTTCACACAGTACATGTTTATGTTGTTGTGGTGTAAAGGGTTATATGTGAAATAGATTGTTCTCTATTTTGTGTTAACAGCATTTTGTATTTTTAAACTAAAAAGATGAATGGTAATAAATGCTTTTAAAATGTCTCTCACGTTTTTATATTGTTTACTAAAGATGACAATATGTAAAAAATGATTTTCTATTTAAAGTTATGACATGCTGTAGAGGTGCTGCCTGTGTTTCTAGGTCAACATTTATATGTTATTGTTTCTGGTTCTACAGATCATAGGCTGGTTTTAATAATCTATTTTATTTCGTATTATTTTTAACGGGCCGCGTTGGTTTCGAGTAAGATGAAAGTGTCATTGCTGCTTTCTTACTCGTTCATCGTATTCATGAATATGAACTCCACAGCTGATGGTGTTGAACTCTGATCCAAGCATCCACCTTGAGCTTCAGGTCATCCTGCTACTATAGAGGGCAATGCAGGTAATTTTTTGTCCAATAACACAAAGATTCATTTTCCTGCATGAGCACGATATGCACATCGTTTCTCCAGAAGGATTCCTTACATTCATAGAATTGTGACCCAAGACCTACTGCGCAAAGACATTTTATAAATGTTATATTAAATATAGCCATGTCGGCGCTCTCTAGTGGACAAACTATTGGCATCACTCAAAAAAACTGTTCTTATTTGACTTTATTACAACGCTCTTCAATTGTTTTGAGCTTCTGTTTAGGTTGCTCCTAGAATACAAATGGTCATGTTTGCATTGGAAATGTGTCTATTTTGTATATATATATATATATATTATGTATCTGGAAGTTCCACCCTTGGTGAGTCTGTATTGTGGTAAAACCTCCGGCATGAAGAGAAAAGACTCACACCAACTGCTAAAAAGACTGAAACGAGCACAAGTCTGAAAAGATCCAAGAACATTAGTGAGTCACACAAAACCCCTTTGAGTCCAGAATGAAACGGCACAGGAGTAAACCCCCGAGTCACCAGATTTAGTCATCTCCTGTATATTTGGGAACATCTCATCTTCTGCAGAAGAGAACCTGAGAGAGCTTGAGCACTTTCATAAAGAATGGGAACATGTCGTCTAGAGGCCAGTCCACAAAGACCCGAGGCTGTAACTGGTGCTCAAGGTGCATCTACTAAATGACGGGGTGAATGCACTTCTTCACTTCGTAGTAAATTACAATATAGTATGTCATAACAAATGTAATAATATAAAACGTTAGTGTAGTGTGTCATAAACAATATCACACTATATTATGTTATGAACATGTCATGGCGAATGCACTAGTATGCCATAAAGTGCTGTAAAAATGTCATTGTATGGTATGCAATAAAAAAAATGGCATTCAAATTTACAATAATGATATTCTGTCATCACACATGTCATGGTACAAGAAGTCATACAAAGTCATATGCTCTGACCATGAAGGGCTAGACCAACACATATGTGTTCCTATTGTGTTGAATAAATATCTGAGCTTTTTAATGGTGATATAACTACACATACAGTCATGTGACATCATTGTAGGGCACACATTGTGAAAGCCCAGTGTGTCCTGAAGCAGTCAAATGTAAATAACATGCTGTCATTATACTACAAGAGGATCAACCACAGGAACAGTGACAACAGGAACAGTGACAACAGGAACAGTGACAACAGGAACAGTGACAACAGGAACAGTGACAACAGGAAGCGTCTCAGTATGGTCAGTCTTGCCTGAGATATAATTAACGGTATGGAAGTTGGAATGGTGTTTGAATTATTGCATTTGTATTTATTTTATTCATCGTGAAGAGAATGAATGGAGACGAGTGAAATTAGAATAATTCTAAAACTAAACATGATTGTAGACGTGTTTAGAGGTCTTATATATGATACACTATAGTGTAGCTTGGAGCTTCTAGTTTAAATCTTGTAAGAGGAGCTACATTTTAAAATCTTTAATCTTTAATGAAGTTAATATTTTATTTTTCATATACCTCCAAAACTATAAAAGCAATAAAAACAGCAAGAATCACCGTCATATTACCATAAGTAAATTAACTTTCTTTTGAAAAGGTGTCTGTGTGATAAAACAAAAAATATAAATAAATACGTATTCCGATATTCATATAATGACTTGTTATAGTGCCCTCTAATAAAAAAATAGGGCGCTGTTGAGTGCAAACTTGAACTAAACCCAAGTGACGAGCGTTAAATAAGTACAAGATGTAACTACGACAAGCGTCCATCGTTGAGCCTCGTCTCGTCCATCACTGGACTGTCACTGGATATGACCGTAAATGAGGCCCGTCAGCACCAGCGCTCCGTCGACGACATTGTGCTGTGCGTTTGATGATGGATTGTTGTCGTCTATTCTTAAACCTGGCCAAAGGTACTCTAAACATGTCGCTGCTTGACAGAGCCACAGTGGATTATGAGAAAGGTTATGTCTGTTTTGAGTTACACTCACACACGTCAATACTAAAGGATTACACACATCCACACTGCACAAACTGAAGTTACTGTTCCTCTCTTAAGACCTCAAAGAGACAAAGTAGGTAGCCAGTGGCACGTTTCCATGAATCACCCTTTAAATCCTGACGCTGCATAAACTGTCGTTCTCGTCGAGACGTCTTTTTCTAAACCGAGACGCTCATTCAAAGGCAGAAGTAGCGCTTACTGCTGGAATCCCCGGAGGCCCCAAAATAGTTAGCAAGATACTTACGTCACAATAAGATCGAATTGCGATTTTAAACATTTTTGAGATATGCGAAAACAAATTCATCTCTGAATGTAACAACTTGACTGCCTCACATGGCTGCATTTATACCGGTTTTTGATGCCTAAAGAGGTAAAATAATCCAACGTCACGCAGAATACAAAGATCAGAGAAAAGTCCACCTCCATCAATCATCTCACAGCCCCTCAGACTCATCCCGAGTGATGAACCTTCACTTGTTAGGTTTCTAGAACCAGAACCGCATTGAGTGTGTGTTTTTATTATCTGTTCTCTGCTGCAGCAGCTAACATTCCTGTGGGCTGGAACAAGCTACAATCATGAATCTTGGTCTATTATCTGAAAATTATATGCGCAAGCGTTCCCCGAGAAATATGAATCCAATCGGCCACAACGTGGCAGGTGTATTTAACGCCCCAAAAAAAGCACAGATTTGATAAGGCCACGCCTTTCATATCGTTCATCTCCTCCTAAACCATAGGTCTGATTGCTACCAAATGTTCTGTGTAGCAGCATTGGACAAAGCTTATCAAAATGATCAAAAGCTTGTTCCATTTAGTTTTTAAGATATTGACCAATGTACTTCAAAAAGACGTGGCTCAGCACAGAACCATCCCGAAGTCAACATCATCACAATCATCACAAGGTCAATCATCACAGAACTTACAGGATATGTTCACTCAAATACCTGAAACATACCTGGAAAAACAGGGCAGATGAAGCACTGTTTCAAGGTACCGTTTCCATGCAGGGCCACATGGGAACCCAAAGAGATTGGTAGAAAACTATTTGGTTGGCTTCATGGGAAACTACCCCCTCAGGATCTGCGTTATCTGAGCACTTCTGTGGAGTCATATTTGTTCTGTCTCCCCATTGTGTTCAAAACTGGCTTACACTCTTAGCCTTTCTTTTCTCTTCCACACTGACGTCCTGCAGGGCCACAAGGGGCACGCAAAGAAGAACATAGACCTTCTAGTTCTCTCCAGGGTGACCTCTCAAGTCTGGTGAGCAGAGCTGCAGCGGAGGGTAAATGCATGTAAAAGCCAACTACCCACCTTTCATTTATGGTATCAATTTGATATTTCGCTTTATTTTAAAACTTAAGTTGAGCATGTGAGCTGTGAACTCCTGCAGGCAGATTTGGTTCAGCCGTCTGTCACAAACTGGCCGAGGGACCGTAACGAGGAGGCGCACACAAGATATGTACTCACTCCAAATGTAATGTATTACATTACACACCACATGGTGTGGAAATCAGCAATGTTAGCCATGAAAGCATGAAACCAATGCACGGATGTGTGGCATGTGTGCTGCGAAAGCGTTGAAGGTGCAAAAGCAAACGATGCAGGGTGGATGTCAGCTGAAGGAGGAGAGACAGGACTTTGATAGCCTGGACGGCCCAGGTGAACTAGATCAAGTTATGAAGATAGTTTTATACTCCTTTTAACTTGCAGACAGTGATGACAGAACTCCATGATACAACCTGATTCAATTCATTGTCCTGTACTGCTTCCTAACTGGCAGCTATTGATGTGGCTTGCTTGGAGGACTATTGTGACTCGTTGACTTGTCATAGCAGGAAAAGCACAGATGTATTGTTAACTATGGCTCCGTCCCATCAAACGTCTCTGTAAGCCATCTCAGTGAGCCAGTATGCACAATAACAGTGCAATGCAGTAGTTTTTAATGTTATTGAAACATGACGGATATCACTGCAGGAGTGAAGGGTTGGACGTGAAGCTGGATACCAAAAAACCTCTCGCTCACGGAAAAGCGGTGCATGACAAAAATGGGCGGTCGTCAAGAGGATATGACCATGGAAGTAGACTAGGAGAAGAACGGGCATTGAACTGTTCCGTGGTCATTTGACTGGTACAACAGAAAATGACAATTGTTGTTTGTTGGTATGGTGACAACCACATCAGAGGGGACGTAAAGTGTCGCAGCTTGGTGGAAGAAGTATTAAGTTATTCAATTTGACTTATTTACTCTGACTCTCTATGCTAATGCTACTACTCCGCTGCTCATTTTAGTCGTTATTGCAAATCCTCACCTAAGTCAGTCTGTGATTTGCCGTAAGTCTGTTGAGTTTATGCAGAAGCTAGCTTGCTAAAGTGAACTGAATGACAACGGAACCAGGCGGCAATCTCTGGTTCTGCCGAGTGAAGCTGATGCGGAAGTTTCTTAAAACGTGCATTCTCTCTAGTGTCCACCAGGGGGCGACTCCTCTGGTTGTATAGAAGTCTAGTCTAAAATGACTCTACTTCTCTCTTGATTTATTCCCTCAGTAAACATTGTAAACATGAGTTTATGGTCTCAATCTCTAGTTTACAGTCTTCTTCAACACAGCATGATGTTCATTTAGTACATTATGCTCCATTTAGAGTCAAACACACCATAAAGGGCTGTATATGGCGTCTCTATGTCACTCCTCCACATTCCAAATATGGTAACATCTGTTCTTTGGTTGAGAAAGAAACAACATGGCGACAACTGCAATCCAAGATGGCGACGGCAAAATCGCCGAACTCAAGGCTTTAAAACGGTCCACAAACCAATGAGTGACGTCACGATGACTACCTCCACTTCTTACATGCGGTCTATGAACAGAACATAACATGGCAGCCGGTCTGACCAGCCAGCTACGTTGATTTGAATGCTAATGTCCCTCCCACTCCTATTTCATTTCTATGATTAAGACACAGCTGCTGTCTGGAAGACAGAATGCATTCCATTATATAGTGGCTGATTTTACAAACTCCAAAAGAATTCAGATGTAGAATTCAGAATTCTTCAGTCAAATAGGTTTTCACCCCCTTTGGAGAAAGGTAGACTATGCATATGTAACCCGTGCAACAGGTCAGGTAAAGGGGAACATTTGTGATTACTCGTATATGGCAAATCAAAAATCTGGTCCTTTGTCTTCCTGTGCATGCTCTGGCACAGATAGCCATGCTGTTTACCAGAGCAGTTAGTGTGTGTGTGTGTGTGTGTGTGTGTGTGTGTGTGTGTGTGTGTGTGTATTGGAGATGGGCAGTGTGCCTGGAGAGCAGCTTGGGTTTCAGGCCTTTTGGAAAGTGCTATTTCAGCCATGTATGGCATGACAAGTGCAGAGACTATCAATTCAAGCTCATGTTACAAACTCAGGGTTGATGGATGGCTGCACACGTCAGAGGAGCCGCTCTCCAGCCAGCAGGGGAGCGAGACTCACTTCCAGCCCCAGGGTTAAGGAGTTCTGAATTTTGAACCAGTTCTGAAAAACTGACTGGGCAGTTAAAAGGAGCAGCAATAGGAGACCAGAGAGGCAACAACCACAACCAAAACCACCACATCATATCCACACACTTTGAGTATCAAAGCACACAATTCAACAGGATTTATTTGTTTGGCATTTTTGCAGAGAGTAAATCTGAGTGCACAAAATGAAAATGTAGTCCATTAATGCACTACAAAACTATACATGTTCACTATACATACTTGCAAAGGGCAGCTACGGATATATAAATACAACAGTTCTGGTCCAGTTCTCATCCACATCACACATTATGTCTCTTGCAAGAATCTATTTCTATTGTGTGGTCCATCACTGGCAATCCTCTGCAGATATGCACACACAGCAAAAAACATATACACAAAATACAACATATCTTACTTCTCTTGCAAATGCAAACACTTAATTCAGAACTCTATACACTCTTCAGAAACTTGTATTTTTGCATTACAACCTTACCAACACAACTATCCATTAAAAAGCTCTTTCTACATGCCGACTGCACACCGACATACTGAGTATAAAACAATCTTATCTACAGTCTTTGGCATTTTCATTTGTAGCATACTGCTATTGTAGACTATGAACACCAATGCAATATGTGTACTCTCAATACTCATTGTCATGCAACAGTCTCAGACACAATAACTTTTCTGTTTTGTGCTGTGAACAACATAATGTGAATACAGTCCTCTAACTCTCACTCCAAAATTGATCCCCATTTTTGTGCACACATGTGTCTTCAAGTGTAAAGCAGAAGATGTGGTTCAGCATACCTGGCCAATAGATTCTACATGAGTTAATGCTTTAAATAATAACTTTTTTACGTCTTGGCAATTGCAAAAGACTGTAACCCGTACAATGCCCACCTTTAACCGAAGCAATTCTTTGCTGGATTTAACATTTCCACAGGTTGCACTTCAGTCATTGACTCTAGTCAATCAATCAAAAACGTCCAACAGTGTAAGAACAAAAATGCTCCTACTGTGAGGGTATGATTCTCATCCTACCAACGTATTTAACAAATTCAATCTTAGTTATGTACATACCCACCAACGGTCATGATTACACTGTAACTCCACCATGCCTGTTCCGACTACAGATACACACCCTTGTTTCACCCCGGGTTGCTGTTCCAGACTGTCGTCAAAGTTGGCGCACACATCGTTTAATCTGATCCACTTGAAAATGATCCAACTCAAGTGATGAAGCAGGAGGATTTCCACTGAGGGCTGAGTTACACCAAAGGCTATTTCAAGCAGTATCAACTGGGTCCTCTTGGCACTGGACTCTGCGCAAATGAAACAAGGCAAGGAAGACACTCAAGTTTAATGAGTGAGGAAGAACTATAAATTAGTTCTGGCTTCATCTATGAGCCTTTCTAACGCCCAGCTCACTAAACATGTTTTTTGATATGTCATGAATGAAGAAAGAAAGAATGCAGGAAAATACCTTCATTTTCACATCTTATGGCTCATTGAGACATGCTACTCTCACAAGGCATCCTATGTACTGAAACTAAATGGTAACGCTAGAAAAAGTCTCCAACCTTATTGACTTATTGATACTTCGGTGAGAAACGGTGCTGCCCAGCATCCAAGTTAACCTCAACTGGCTTCACTGGAAGGAATTATTTTTTGCTGCTGGGTAACTTAAGCCTACTGAGAAGCATCAACAAGTATTGGAAACCACCAAAACAAATACTTTCCATGTTGTCGCATTTTGTTGTTTTGGGATACCTTCTTTTAACCCTGCACTAATGCTCTCTGGAGCTACCTCCACATTTACGGGCCATTTATCTCAATTTCGGGCCGATATTTACCTGTTGAGTCCAACTCTGAGCTGCTGGCAACGTGAGACCGGACCGGAGCATGGCTCACATACCAAGATGATGTTCTGTTAAGCCTCGGAGATGGCAAGTATGTCTCAGTATGACTCGCTCTACCTCCACTCAATGGCGTGCTCGGACTACTGAAAACCCAAACACCACTGGCTACAATCACGGCAACGGTTGTGAATAAGTATTTTAACAAATATCTTCTGTTCAATCAGGGTACTACGAAAACTGGAAAATGAAAAGGTTTGCCAACCTAACACACAGAGCACACCCGCGTTCACACTTACAGTTAAAACAAGAAGCTATACAGTTACCAGCACGGGAGTAAAGGTGGAGGGAATGGGTGCCGTAAATATGGCGCCGCTAAAGAACCTTTTTCTTTCAAACCGAAAAAGGACAAGACCTTGAGTTTCCAGTAGTTTCAGCAGTGAGGTATGGGGACAGATCACAAATGAACCCAAGGGCTAGACAGAGGTCTTCAACAGGGGGTCCGCGACCCCTAGAGGGTCCGCAGAGGTACTGCATGAGGTCCGCAAAATTTTTGGTTCATTAGACAAATTTTTCCAAACATGAATCTGTCCATTATTCTAATAGTTCAGTATTGTATGCAAGATAACAGGTTTGTTTTTGCATGGCAGTGGCACTAATAGACCATCACTCATTTTAGTTTCCACATTTATGTTTAAAATAAAAATTTGAATAACTTGTATGCATGATTATCATACAGTGTGTGTTTATAAATGTCAGTGTCTCGGCCACCTACTCACTGTACCTTTAACATAAAAACATGAATATGTGAACCTGTGTATTATTTGAATAGCTTAGTATTGAATGCACAATAACAAGGTGTGTTCATACATGGCACTAGGCCCACGTTAATAACAATGTTATACAATAAACTGTATACAGTAGGGGGTCCCTGCTCCATCAGTTTGGGGGTCCTTGGCCTGAAAGACGTTGAAGACCCCTGGGCTAGACCTTGCAGTAATTTCCCTGCTTGAACGGGAGATAAAACCATCTGAATGGCGTCAAAGAGCAGTTGTTCAGGTCTGTCACTGCTTATAGTTACCAGGAAGCATTGCACAGGTACGTATCAGTATCAGAACGATAGCGAGTGGGCCACCAGCTGATGCCTTTGAGAACTCGGTTCAGCTTGTGATACAGTGGACCAAACTATTCTTCTCATGAAGATAGACCTTTGGCTCAGCTGTAGCCTGCTTTTGCTCTACTTTATCATATCAAAATGAAGTCATTTTCATTAGAAATGAACTCGTAACTTCTGCCCCCTTGTCATGTGGGGCCCTTCAGGGTTCACCTCAGCATTCAGTTATCCTCTCCATTTAAATGCTGACTCTAGGTCACGGCACTGGAAAACACATGTCACCTTGCTGTGCTGATGATACCCAATTAGAATAAAATCAGCTTCTGATTTTAAAAAGTATAAGGATCACCACGATCTGGCCCATTTGCCTTTCAGTGCTTTCTGTACTTTCTGTACAGTAAAAGGTAACTAGTAAGGGAGGACCACCATTCACAGGAATATCAGGACAGGGTTTCACAGGAGCAGGGCAGGATGAATCAGAAAGCCAAAGGATTTAAAATGCTCCCCAAAACTATTATACATATCAAATCTGTCATGAACAGTAGTGAGGTAAGGGTTGAGAGATATTACTTAATGGCTCTCCAAGCCCCCTTTGGGTCATTCAGACCAGTCATTCCCAAAGACTGGGTTCGGACTCTCGGATGGGTCGCAGGACATTGTATTCGGGTCGCCAAATTAACATTTCTCACATAGTGTTTAATTTAACATGTGTATCTGCAGTACAGCTTTGAGACACCAGAATGGTCGCATTGTTATACTTATAACAATGAATCCAATATGAAAGGCCAGCGTACATTCTGTTTGTTTAACTGGTGACTCTGCCTAAACGCATTTATTTTGAACACGTGAATTATCAAACGTATACATCCCTTCAAATGGCTGCTTTATCTATTTAAGATGGATGATGTAAGGTGATGCCGAAAAAGTTTAGGAATATATTCATAATATTCAAAATGAGCTCTTTCCACAATTTATAGATAAGGCCGTTTGTGAATTGGGTCGTCATTTTTCTAAAATATGAGTCCCCAGAATTTTGTTTTGGGAAACTGTGATTTAGACAATAAAAACTCAGACTTTGTAATTATTGATTATTGAAGAGCCTTCGTGTCTTAGGCATCTAGGACCTCAACCTTGCCTTAGCCCAAGCAAAGGCATATATTAGGTCCCAAAGGTCAAGGAAAACCGAGGGTTGGTTATCCCGCCCTTTAACTAGAACGGTTCAAATCGTTTACGGAATAATTCAATTCAAACAAAGGTCTGTCCTGTCGATGAGCGGTAGCTTTGTGTTCGGACCGTCTGGACACCCTCGCACGAGTCTCATGCTACCGTTGACACCTGTTTTATTCTAGCTACAAATATACATGAAGTGAAAGTCCTGCTCTACCTCTGCCAAGCGTCATACTCAGCAAGTCATGCGGCAGCGACAGAAACGGAGATCAAAGCTAGAACACCGTTATGACAGCGTTGCTAAATCTGGGCTTTCAGCTCAGGCAGTGAGTGTATGGAGAGTGGACATATCTCCAACAATGACTTCCATGTCAGGCTATGAATATAATGAGGCTATGAATGTTATCCTCAACTGCTCTAATGGACCTACCCAGGCAAAGACAAGGGTTGCATATTAGTCAAGTAACAAAGTATATCTGTACTGCTAAACTGACTCTGGATGTGGTTGCTATAAATACATTATTTTCGATACAAATGTAATAAATCTGATCTGCAAAGTATTTTATTGTCTCTAAGTGAAGTGATGCGATCGGGAAGAACATGAGCAACACTGAATCCAGCTCTTTTGGTCTTTTCAGAAATAATTCAAACCCACCTCTCTCAACGATCTACGCCGACTATAGCACATCTTTGTATTTGGCAGTACGGCTTTTTCCCCCCTCAGATGTTTCGATTTCTGCAAATTTTGGTTGCCGATAAAAGAAAACCAACCAATAAAATAATAATGCTCATAGATCTTTTGGGTCTTCAATGATCTGTTCATACCATCACACAACCATATGGATAGAAATTGACTGATCCATTTGGTCTCATTGCATAGAGCACAGTGGGAACATAAAGACAACATTTGGGGAAGTATAACAGTTATTCTGGCTTGTGAAGGTGAGTTGCCGACAAAAGAGGACTGAACATACTTTGTTGTCAAGGTAACACATAGAGACAAGATCATTTCCAAGTGAATAAGCTGATATTATATGTCAGACATTATACACCGTATAATCTGACGTTACATTAGTTAGGCCTTTATCATGTATTTGTATAAGCTGACCATTATGAAGTAACCATTGAGCCATGCATTGCATATGACAAATACATTTATCTGTAGACTATGTTCAGTCCAGCTCAACAATTAGACTTGTTACAATGACATGCTTGTTTGGCGCCACCCGTAGGAAGTTACCATGTAGTAACTTATCCACACAGTTGTACACACTAACGAGCCTGTTTGCAGCATGTAGAACTGACTGTTGGTTTATTTTAGTAAAACCAATGACAGCGGAGATTGTGTCAAAACGCAAATATTGGTGTCGGCTTTGGTGTGAGAGGTTTGAACTGGAAAAATCACCAACAAATATGACGCATTTTTGTTGTCGTCTCTGGTGTGAAAAGGCCTTTAATAAACTGACAACATTTTGATGTTTGACATATTCTCTCCACGTCCTTTAGTGCTTACAAGTGCAATTGCCACTTCAACTACTTTCACCTGTTATTACTCAACTGACACTTCAACTGCTTTCATCTGTCAGTGCTTACATGTGTGTAAGAGTTCAGCTTAGTTGCTCTGATCTCTGCTCTTCAACTGACATTTTGAAATGAATCAGTGAAGCTCCATTGTAGGACTTTAAGGGTGCCGATCTAAACCACAGAATCCTGAGGCTGTGCGGTCTTCTTGGAGGTGAGGGTTTGTGAGTTTGGGGTGGATTTGATTGTCCAAAAGCATGTGTATTTTATTTTGAAAGCTTGTGTAATGGATACTCTTCTGCCTTGTGAAAATGTCGTCAAACTGCGTACGACTAACTGTTACATCCCAGTGGGGTCGAGGGGAAACAGAAGCAACAGAAATGTAGATGTACTCAGGGGTAAGTCGCCATTTATTGTCAGTGATAATATCTACAGACTTCAAAACAAACATAACAAGGGCCCCAGATGATGCCAAATCAATACAAGAAATAAAACACAAACTCTATGTTACACTAACCTTAAGTTCACAGCTATCTAGCTGGCACATTCCAGAAATAAAAGGTAAAACAAAGCTCATCTACTTTAATCTCTGTGTCAACTCTTTTACCTAGTGGTGCCATGCATCGACCGACCACATGTGGGTTCACGATGAACTGTGTGAACAAAGAATCAAATCCTGCCCAGTCCAAAGGCTGCTGAACTAGTGCTTCTACAAGTTCATTCTTCAGACTTGTTCAAAATCAAAGGAAACAACAAGGCCAACTATACAGCGAGCCTCATGTTCCCAACTTCTTTTGGGAAGATTATATGAAAACTTATATTTCATATACGGTACATGTCTTGACATGCCTTCTGCTAAGTTCTGCTCAACTTGTCCATCGTGTTATTTTTCATTGATTATGCTGTGGCAGCGTAGTCAGGTAGGTTTACACAATCTTCTGTAAATAGACTCAGCAGAGCCCCAAGTTGTGCGAGAGGACATTGATCAAAGCCCAGATGCGCTGTCAGGACACCAGCTTTAGATCTATCGGGGACACCGACTGGAGGACAAAGATTGAGGAGGTTTTGGTTACATGTGGAATATGTCACAGACACACACATGCACTGATTGCACACACTGTAGTCACTTGGTACCGCTTGAAAAGCTAACAACATTTGCAGAGGTTATTATCATTGTAGTGTTATGGCGGAACACATACATTCAACACATTGATTTATTTGTTCAACTCAATCTCATGGGAAGGAGTTTAAATAGCATCTAATTTCTGGCATTTTCGCCAGACGTTTATTAAGCATTTTAGGCTGAAGCGTGTCATTTAAAACCAAGTCGTTAGCAGTGAAACAGTAGCAGGTGTGTTTGGGCAACAAAACTACGGTGATGTCTGCAGTTAGGTTGGGTTTAGGCAACAAAACCGCTAATTACAGTTTAGATAAAACATCATGGTTGGGCTTAAAATAAGTACATGAACAAGGTAACAGGACAACACGTCACTAACAAAACAAACACTTTGGGACACCGGTCTCAAACACCGTCTCCTGGTCACGAGTCCTTTCTTTGTTTGACCCACCCACCTTCTCTTTTCACATTCTATACACGTCACTTGTTCAGAATGAACGTAGTGACATGAATGCAAATGACGTGCAAATGAGGCGTTCTTATGCACGCAATGACTTTCAAAATGTCGTGTCATTCAGTGGGCTGATATGTTCAGTATTTTTACTCCATTACTCAGCATGTCCTTCTAATATATCTCCTATATATCTCCTCACGAGTCAACTCCAGCGGCCTCATTGGGAGGAAATGGATTGGTGCTGCTCCGTGGCTGAGCTGAGGAGGTGTCAGAGTCACAGCATTGTCTGGATGTATTCCCTGACAATGACTCGAGTTCCCTGCCTAGTTAGCATGTGGTGAGGCAGCCGGGACCGACTGGCCCACATGTGTGTGTGTGTGTGTGTGTGTGTGTGTGTGTGTGTGTGTGTGTGAGAGCAAGAGTGTATACATTACAATATATTGCTGTCTAGTTAGTACGAGGCGGCAGCAGACACCAACAGTTCCCACTGGGAGGTTTTGGTTAATGCTGCTGTCAGTTTGGCCAATCAGCGACAGTGAAATGTGTTGTACAGTGGACACGGACCCGTCTTCCTGGGACTGTCTTTCGGCACTTTATTGCAAGGCACTAGTCGTACAACCTCCCTGCACCTGTAGAGGAACAGTTGAGAGTTTGATGATCTTTTTGTAATACTAGTGTGCTCTCTCTTCGTTCTGCATAAAGAGCATTTATGCATAGAAACCCAGTGGACGTTGCCCACCCCTGACTGTCTCCAGGCCAGCGCACGGACCAATCGGTGAGGAGCTACTGGCAGCTATAAGCGTGGCTTTGGGTGTGTGTGAGAGGTGACACAGAGAGGCGACTGCTCCTTCTAAACAACAGTGGAGGCTCCCAAACAGTTTAGCGTAGATGCTGCCTTGTGAGAGATGAGTTTGTATTCTTTTTAAAGGGCCTGCCATTTTCCAAAAAAAAGATTTCCAATGACGGCTTCTCTGTGTCGCAAACAATCTAGCGGGTCAAGTTATGACTTTGAGTAAATATTACCCATAAAAAGCCAGCTCAAGATAAAAGGAAATGCCATGTTTCGTGGGACTTGTTTGCATTTATTGCACGTAATTTATAGTCATTTTGGATTTCAGACTATTTATGTCACGTCGCAGGTGTGCCCGATGCAACATTAGACCCCTGGAATCCCTTTAAAGACAAATGAGCACACACACACACACACACACATACACACACACACACACACACACACACACACACACACACACACACACACACACACACACACACACACTAGCTCTCCCACACACTGGCTTGAGCTCAATGTCTTTCACAGCGGGTTGCCAGTAGGAAACAGCGGAGCCTCTGCCCCACACTGTTGACAGTGGTGATTTACATGCACACCCAGCGCTCAGTTCACTTTATACCACCCACACATTGAGCTGTAAGTTCACCCCACCTACACTATTGCACACACACAAACTAACCCCGCAGGGCTGTTTGACATTTGGGTTCCCGACCAATGGGCGGGCAAAAGGCACATGGAAATGTTTTAAAGCCAGGTGCTTATAAGTGCCGCTTGCGCTCTCGCTCTCCCTCCAGTCGGCGCTGGGGTTCCCTCACACAGACAAACAGATACCTGCAGAGGAACGAGTGGGAAACGGTCACAATGTTTGGTTACGGCCGAAGCAATTTCACCTGGAACGGAACTCTGAGAGAGCTGGAGGGCAGCTGCCCGACCTGCTTCACAGGTAGGCGGAGACTTAGAGAGTGCATGCATCTCCGTGTGTTAAGTGGATTTGGCAGCTTCTGTGAGATTGTCACTGTGCGCTTCCACACATCAGGGTCGGGCCGACACGGGCAGAGGCGCTCCGGCATGAGCGTTTGAAGGATCGTAAAGTAGAGAGTTTGAGCATTTAATGTGTTTTGTATGGAAGATAAATAAATAATACTAATCTTTGGAGTTTGGAGTTACGCAACCTTTTGGCATGGCCATTAAGCCATCTTCATCATTGCAATCATCATCATCATCGAAACGATGACGCGTTGCTGCCGTGAGTGACGAGATGCGAAGATTCACGAGAAAGGTTATCTGCGGAGAGCCAAGGTCTAGCTCATGATGTTCACAGTGAAACTACGCCACCTGGAGGGGGTACAGATGTACAGCCAGCGAGGCGGGGTTGACTGTGTGTGTCGGAGCCTGTTGGTGTTCATCAAGTCGCCGTTTGTCTGGAGCATAACTATACGACGGAATGGAAGCAGTGACACAACGATGCCATACTTCTACCCAGGTAGAGACGCAGAACTGATAGTGGACGCTAGCGCTGCAATCCTCCACAGTAGAACACGATCGGTCTCTCAGCGATGTGGAGAGGAGATGCTCCCAGACAGAAAAGGAAACGCTGGCCATTGTGTGGAGCTGCGAGCATTTCCACCCGTACATCTATGGTCATCCTTAACTCTAGCGACAGATCACAAAGCACTGGAAATCACATGCCAGGATTGAGAGATGGGGACTGAGGCTACAGCCCTACAACTGCAAGGTGGAATACAGAAAGCCAGCCGACTGCATGTCTACATGTTTGACTACATCTTGTCTCAGACAGCTGACAGTACAGCAGAAGTAGCAGAGGAGTGTGTGAACTTCATCACAAGTCATGCAACTCCTAAAGCCATGACGCTCACAAAGATCACGGCAGAGCCACTCGCAGACCCAATCCTTCAAGAGATTAGTGCTCACATCAACACATGGCTCAAAACTGACAGGTCACAACATTCTGACGTATCAAAGCAGTTCAGACAAGTTAGCAGTGATCTAACAACATCACATGCATCAGACATTGTTCTGCGGGGCACCAGGATAGTACTTCCCCCGGCCCTACACGATAGAGTGTTCCAGCTAGCCCAAGAAGGACACCGGGGCATTGTCAAAGCCAAACTACTACTCAGGATTATCTCTTTGGCTTAGTGTTAGTGCAGACTTCTATGGACTGCTTTCAACTGGAGAGGACTTGCTCGTCATCGTGGATGATTACACACGCTGCCCAGTTGTAGAGAGCGTCATTCCGGTCATGGACACATTTTCCTCCATGTTTGGGATCCCCAGGGTTGAGTATGGTGTCTCTTCTGGTTGAAGAACTAGTTGTAAAACCAAGGTTTGGTTCTGCTATGTCCAGTGTGTTAGAGGCCGGCGGTCTATGTTTGGGATGGAGTTTATGTTCAAAGCAACTGAATGAGTGGTTTATGATCACAGGAATAGTAAAAGGGGGAAACGTGTGTTACCGTGACTCTTGCTCTTCAGGCATTCCTTGGCTGCAGTGGAATGTCAAGTGGTTTGACCCCATCCTCGGCAGTTACTACCATGACACCGCTGATCATGCAGGCGGGTTTCTTCACACACCATGTTACCACGGCGACGTCACGGAGACAGGGAGGGAAAGCGGGAGTTTGTGTGTGTGTGTGTGTGTGTGTGTGTGTGTGTGTGTGTGTGTGTGTTGGTGTGACACAGGTGGACATCGTAACTCGGCTGATCTATAAACTTCTGCACGAACACGGTCACCTGTCACTGGTGGACCTTCTGCTCGTGTTATTCCCTCAGTAAACATTGTAAACATGAGTTTATGGTCTCAATCTCTAGTTTACAGTCTTCTTCAATACAGCATGATGTTCATTTAGTACATTATGCTCCATTTAGAGTCACACAGACCATAAAGAGGGGATGCTTTAGGGCGGGGCTACTGTGATTGACAGGTTGCTGCCTCTACCAGAGTCGTATACAGCGTCTCTACGTCAGTCTTCCGCATTCCAAATATGGTCACTTCCGTTCATTGGTTGCAAATAAACAAGATGGAGGGCTGAGCTCAAGCCTTCAAAACAGAGGTCCACGCACTAGTGGGTGACCTCACGATGACTTAGTCCACTTTTTATTTACAGTCTATGGTTAAGGTCAATTCTGATATGAACCTCCCGTTGTCCAATATTAAACGGTGATGTTTGAATAACTCGGCATAATGTCCAAATTCACTTCAATCAACTTAGCAATGCTACACCTTGACATTAACATACGTCTCGGGTGATCCAATCACAGACGTGCGGCTCTTAGCACAGACGTGAATGCACCCGAGACGCATTGAGGACTCGCTGAGATCCGGAGCGCTTTTAGCAGCGTTCGTGAGCGAATTGTGTCCTTGGGCCGCGTTGATGGATCGTCTGCGACTCATTTGCGCAATCCCGTCTGCTGTTTTGTGCACAACGTCTGAACATGTCAATAAAAAGACGTCAAACATCTGTACGGGGAAAGTCACCTCAAAAAGACAGACTTGCTGTTTGGGAGTTCCCAAAAATTAGGCTCTACTTGTGCCCTCCTGTCAAACCCTTCCCCTCCACGGCAAAACAGTAGCAGAAGGTTGAAACTGAACAAAGTATTTCATTTTCTGCCCAACGGATCCTGTGATGTTGATTATGCTGTAGATTTTAATATGGACCCCAGGAAGAGGGGAAGCACCCAACTAATGAAGATCCATTGTCAAGAATACCGTACGGCAACACAGACCGTTACTGCTGTAGTTAACAGCATGTCTCGACAGATTAAACACAAATATCAGATTTTGATTAATGAAATAAAATAATTCCTTGACTGTAAATCGACTACTATTCCTGTTGCGCAGCAGTGAAGGAAATTCAACGACAGTGAGCTGTTACACCGAGAGACTCCGTGCAGAGGTGGACAACACTGGGGGATTGTTCTACGGTGACCCCTCGGATCTCCCTCACAGGAAACCAACACTTCCAAAAACGGGGTCTTAAGTAAGAAGGGCATGAACTGGGTAATGGTATGGTGAGAGTAGCTGTAGTGTCCCAACACTATATTAAAATGTTACTACAAAATAAAAGATGTAGAGATTGTTATGTTGTATGTTAAGCTGCCACCCGCTCTCCTCCTGGTGAAGTAGTCTCCTAATAGCTTTCAAAACCGTGTCTCATTTGTGGTAATAAACAGTGAATCCATGTAATTCATTGCCCTGATATTGCTGTTTTCTGCTAAGTGTTCTCTTCAGGTGTGCCTCACTTATGATAAAACCATGCCTACTGAATCTGTGTCTTCATATCTAAGGCCAATCTAAAAATAAGATTGTATGAACTCCTCCCACGGATGTGTGCTTCATTGTTGTGTCATTGTTGTTGAACTGACCCGGAAGTACACTGACTTTGTTTTTTAGTAGTAGTATTTCAAAATCTCGCAAAAAAAAAAAAATTCTGTCTATTTCTGAACCTTTGCTTCATTTTTCCCTACATGTCCCTCCTGGGACTCCGTACCTGAAGCCTGGACAGGAAACAGTTTACTTGATTTCATAGCAGTCTGCAAACACTTATTAAATGCTTTGTACAACTCTATAGTTTAGTTGTTAGCAGATATTAAAACACTTTTAGCGGTGATTAATTATCTGCAATTATAACTTCTCATATAAAGACATATTTTATATTATCACAGTCTTTTATGTCATTATCTGTATAATCAGCAGCTTCCAGTTAAGAGTGTCCAGTATCTAGCAGGTAGAAAGCATCTATTGTCATTGTCAACATTTGATATGTATCTACTGATTATGAGTGATACATAAGGGGGTTGCAGTAAAATACTGTACAATATGTGCAGTGAAATGCAGAGTGGTGCATGTCAAAGTTACCGTATATTAAGACAATATAACCATAATGCCAAAGAGTCCCTGAAAGAAGGAACTTTGTCTGGGTCTAAAATAGCAGCAGAAGTCATATTGAGATGCACATCTCTGCCCGAAGGCATCGGTGGAATAGCTCAACGGAACAGCTGAAGCAACAAGCAGGGTCTTCCCTCATTATCAAGGAAATTGAAACGCATGTGCGTGCGCGGTGTGCGTGCGCGGTGTGCGTGCGCGGTGTGCGTGCGCGTGTTGAGCCGGGGGAATCCGGGGACAGAAGTGTGTGTTTGATTTCACCCGCGGATTAGCGTTCTGTCCCCGGAGGGAGTGACAAGGTTCTATTTGAGTGGTTCCATGTGTCTGAAAGTGTGTGTGTTTTTGATGCTGCCGTGTTGGGATTATCCTTGTGTGTGTGTGTGTGTGTGTGTGTGTGTGTGTGTGTGTGTGTGACCTTATGAGGAGAGAGCACACTGTAAAGTTCATGTGGGCTGGAAAGTTGGCAATGATCTGACTGGCAGAAAGTTAGGATTACGGATGGGTATAATCAGTGTGTCCTTCAGCTTGACCCAGTCTGTCTTCATTACTCTCTCTCTGTGTGTGTGTGTGTGTGTGTGTGTGTGTGTGTGTGTGTGTGTGAACAGCATTCCCTCTCATCTGGCATAGGAAGAAATGAAAATAGAGATAGAGGTGCTGATGAGGGGAAAGACAGAAATAGTTTCTCTGTTTGGAGTGTCTCTGCACACCACAGGTCCACAGATGAACATTCAATAATATGGTTTTATAATTTATCAGAAATGTGAGATAACATCTGTATAAATATATAATAGAACAGACTACAGTGTTTATCTTGTCTCCAATTCAGTGACTTAATGTCGCCCTCTGGTGGTGGATTGTGTTAAATTCACATCTGACACTAGAGAATATCTTTGACCAGCAGTTAGAGCACAGGTCACCAACCTTATATGGAGTACAATGGAGGGTTACTTGTTTGATATAATCTAATGATGTAAATGTATTTATTTAAACGTCACATTTTCGTACAAAGTTGTGTGTCTACCAAAGTGTTTGTTTCCCAGCTGAAATCGGCAGGTGCTCTTCTGAGAAGTCCCAGCTGGGAGCGCTTTGGTTGCTCTGATATGGAATATCTGTGGAAGTAAAGATGTCGGCGTAAGGTACTTGCTCTGGACGACGGGAAGGCTGTAGCGCTGCGAGAGGACGGACCCGCTGGTGTGTGTGGGTTCGTGAGATTTTGTGGGCGAGGGAAACATCTTTTGGTGCCATCGTTTGGTTCAAGATGAAGCTGAAGCTGGACGGAGCTATAGGTTCAAGTAGTAGACTACTTGTGGTATTGTTCCAGCCCCTCCTCCACTGTGATCAGACGGCTGGTTTAGAACCAGGAGACAACCTCCGCTTCTGCTGAGTGAAGCCAACGCGGAAGTGTCTTAAAACGTGCGTCATCTACTGGCCAGCAGGGGGCGACTCCTCTGGTTGTATAGAAGTCTAGTCTAAAATGACTCTACTTCTCTCTACTGTCCACCAGGGGGCGACTCCTCTGGTTGTATAGAAGTCTAGTCTAAAATGACTCTACTTCTCTCTTGATTTATTCCCTCAGTAAACATTGTAAACATGAGTTTATGGTCTCAATCTCTAGTTTACAGTCTTCTTCAATACAGCATGATGTTCATTTAGTACATTATGCTCCATTTAGAGTCAAACACACCATAAAGAGGGGATGATTTAGGGGCGGGGCTACACGCTGATTGACAGGTCTCTACCAGAGACTTATCCGGCGTCTCTATGTCTCTCCTCCGCATTCCAAATATGGTCACTTCTGTTCACTGGTTGCAAAAAGTCAAGATGGCGACGGCGAAGTCGCCAAACTCGAAGCTTCAAAACGGGAGTCCACAAACCAACGGGTGACGTCGCGATGACTACGTCCTCTTCTAACATACAGTCTATGGTTAAAAGTGACGGTGCCGAGCGAAACCTCGTACCCAAACATGTTCCATCGCTCTGTGACCACAGAGGAAGACCAAACGCACAGCGCTGAACAGACGCTCGGTGCATCTTCACGTTGCTGCGATTGCAATGATTTAAAAACCAAAAACCTTTTTCCTGAGGAAAAGTACGCTTTGACCAAACTCAACCAGTGACTAATGCTATTCTTAGAACGCGTCTGTGTGAGACCATGTCAACCTTTTGTAAATCAAGCACACGATCGCTG